>NC_081418.1:29021419-29068919 GCF_949786415.1 Peromyscus eremicus | reverse complement strand
ATCGTTTGATGACATCTTCCGAAGTTCATTTTAATGCCTGTGCATAAATATTGATTTACTGCCTTCGAAATGGCCTTTAAATGATACAACCAGACAGAGGTAAGTGACAGGCATGGTAACATATGGACAAAGAGGAAGATGATGAGTCTAAAAGACATTATGAGCAGAGGTGATGTTAAACCAATGCTCCCGAGGTACCCCATTACTATTTGAGCCACAAACTGTGACTTGCCTCAAGTTGAAGTTCTCTTGAACTGAATCTCTAGCAAGTGAGGGTACACCTTGGAGCTTGGACTGACAAGTAAAGAAAGAAAGAGGAAGGAATAGGGAGGGAGAGGAGGTGGAAGGGAGAGAGAGAGAGAGAGAGAGAGAGAGAGAGAGAGAGAGAGAGAGAGAGAGAGAGAGAGAGAGAGGGGTTGCAGGGAGGGAGAGACAGACGAAAGGGAAATAAAAAGTTCTGTTAGAAAATTCATAGATAAGAGGAAAGCAGAAACCATGAGCAAGAACCAGGGCACAACAATGGGCATTTGGATCCTTGGCTTCATTCTGATCTTGGAACCAAGTCTAGCATATTTTTCATCAGAGGACACCAGTGTCTGTGACAAAACGCAGCGATCGTCAGCTGTTTAACACTCCAGAAAAACTCTTTCTAACTGAGGTGTAAGCCTTCCATAACTAGGCCAGCTTTTGTTAGGTAAAAAAGAAACCATGGTCAAAGTAAATACAAACTTCTGCCCATCTGTCTGTCTTTCCCCTTGTCCTGCCTGCTGTCTTCCCTGTACTTTCTTCTGGTTAAATACTTTTTCATTCACAATTCATCCCATAGAAAGATCACAGTGACTACTACACCATGTAGAGTACACTCTATCAATTGATGTTCCCACATAATTTTGAATATGTGGAGGAGAAATTATCAGGTCCTTATAACATGTTAACCAGAAGTCTTGAAAATTTAAAACCAGTGGTATATTGATCTACAGCTAAGAAAGTTCTAGTTGAAAAATGTGAAAATTATTTTCCCCTGTACTCCAGAGCAATATTTCTAGCTATTATATTATTATTAGTCACATGAACTGTTTCTTCTTTAACATTCAAACATCTTAGAAATACTTTCACTTGGAAGTTGCTGTGCTATAATTTTAGATAGCTAATGTAAGTAATATAAATCCAGTGCCAAATAATTTCATCTCAAAATCATACTTTATCCCATTCTTTCCTTCTATGTAATGGTCTACTAGTTGCTGCACCTAACTACCCATCATTCACCTTCTCATTCACAGACCTTTCCATGTATCTGAGATACAAAGTTTCTTGACAGAATTTACCAGCAATTTTTACTATTAAAATCTCAGTTTTTCTTAGTTATTATTATGAACTTAATTATAAATCGCAGAATGGTATTGTTCTCCCTTATGCATATAATGCCAAGATATTAATATGACTTATTTTCTTTTTTTATAACTTATTTTCTTAATGTGTACATTACAAAGAAAAGTAATATATCAGCCTAGAATCTACTAGTGAGTTAGAATTCTGTTTTTACAAAAATATCCATGGATTTTCTTAGTTTTAAATTAATTAAAATATTTTAAAAACTTTCAGTGTTTCTTAATGGAATTTTGTAGTGAATAAACAAAAAACTGAAAAAAATACCACTTGAAAAGCAAATATGCTTCCATGATATTATTTGATGCTTTAATATTTTTGAAAAAGAAAGTTGAATTCTGAATTCTAGTAAGTCAAATAATGCTTATTGGTCTATGATTTTCATGGGGAAAATTTTCAGGCCAATCAGCTTAACTTCCCTTAAGATATAAATATATGTATATATGTATGTATGTATGTATGTATGTATAAACACACACCTAGGTGCAATGTGTGTGTGCACATTGTATGTAACTTTAGGTAAATATACAATAATATAACAAAACCCAGTACAAGGCATTAGAAACCTCCTTTTGAATGATTTGTCATGGCAGTCCAAAAGACAATGGTATTGCCCTTGGTTACTTCTAAGGGGTTTAGGTTAGGATCCTTTTGCTAAGGACACTGCACACTTAGGACATAGGATGTGGATTATTTGAGAGGGGTCTGATCAGAGAGCCTCTTTCCTATGATCTAGTTTCCATGATTCCAGAAAGTACTGTGCAAACCATCAACAGAGGGAAGCCATTAAACAATATTACCCAGCTGTAACATATATGAAGTATGACAACCACTAGCATGGTAAGATATGTGTAAAGGTTCAAAAAGTGGTACTCACACATCTGTGACAACCAACAGCTGTCTAGTTGGCTGTACGGTTCACTCAACAGGAGGGAACTTTTGCTAGGTACTTGAAGAATATTATTTTAAGGTGTGTTACTTTTGTTTATGTTGCATTTGTTTAACTCTATGAATCTGTGTTACTTTGCCTGTCTAAAACACCTGATGGTCTGAAAAGGAGCTGAATGGCCAATAGTGAGACAAGAGAGAGAAATAGGTGGGGCTGGCAGGCAGAGAGGATAAATAGAAGGAGAAATCTGGGAGGAGAGATCAAGAAATAGTCAGAGAAGGAGGAGGACCCAGGGGCCAGTCACTCAGCTATTCAGCAAAGCCAAGCTTAAGCTGAGCATTTATAATTAAGAATAAGCCCCCCAGTTTGATTTATTTGGGAGCTGGGTGGTGCCCCCCACAAGGAGTAAAGAGCAAAAGCAATCTACAATAGGTACTCTAAACCTAGCAAGGCTCCTAGGGCTAATGAGGTCATAAACCTTAGAAAAGAATCTACTACAACCATGTTGCTTGACTATCATAATTCCTTGCTACAATCTAAATTTTATCTTTATACCGACAGATAAGTATAGCTCCAATCCCTTATCAAAGAAGCCTCTTTTACAGCAAATGGAGGCAACAGAAAACCACAAAAGGACACAATACAGAGATCAACAAGTCCCAGGAAGGCCTAGCCCCAGTGGATACATTCATATTATAGTTCCTGCATCTGTGGCTCAGGTAACTTCATGGAAGAGAGAGTAGAATGATCGCAAAAGCCAGGATCCCAGGAAGTCTGCTGTGAAGCCATCTCTCCTAGAAATGGCTGCATAAACAAGACCTAAAGAATGACAATATCAGTGGAAATATTCATGTCAAAGGAGAAAATTTTTGTGGGGTCTCACCCTTAGACAAAGAACTATAGTTAACTATTGACTTCTTTGAGGAGAATTAGTCTCTCCTGGTATGAGACCCCGAATTTGTTATCTAATGCAGAGTGGTCAGCTCTGAAATCATATACACACAAACAACAAAAACAGACTTAACAGATTCTGTTTATCTATCTGTCCACCTATATCCATCCATCCATCCATCTATCTATCTATCTATCTATCTATCTATCTATCTATCTATCTATCTATCTATCTCTATCTATCTATCTATCTATCTATCTATCTATCTATCTCTATCTATCTATCTATCTATCTATCTATCTATCTATCTATCTACTTCTGTCTATCTACCTATTGGACACATACATATATATGTATGTAACCATAAAAATCAAGGAAAAAGAGTTATCAATTCAGAGTTGGGGGCCACAGGACAGATACTAGGGAGAGTAGCTACAAGGAGATGGAGGGAGGAAAGGGAGGGAGAAAGTGATTTAATTCTATTTTAATAAAAAAAACCCAAAATAATCATTATTAGTAAAAAGTGTTTTTGTGTGTGTATGTGTGTGTGACGTTTGTCTGAGAACACCCAGCTGAAAATCACTGAGGGATCCTCGTTTATAGGCAGGTGTCATTGATTCACTGAAACAAATATGTAGTATCAAGAAGGGTGAAATTAACTGCCCAGTTTGCCCATGACAGCTATCTGAATAGTACTTCCATCTGGAAACCCAAAGCCATATAACTAAACCTATTTCAACAAAGACAGAAGTAAGTATCCTTTTACTGTGTTAAAATTTAGGCCACCATTTCTAAAACACATAGCTGTGAGATATATATATATATATATATATATATATATATATATATATATATATATATATATATATATAGTGGGTATAATTTAAATAAAACATGATAATGTTTCAATATCAGGAATTGATTGTATCACTTTTATAAAAATGATGTAAGAAAAAGAAAGCAATAGAGTACATTTAAAAACTGATTCACTATGATATTTCTCACTATTGATTTTAGGGAACAGGGATTTGCTTGAATTATCATTATCAACACTACCACATATTCTACAACACATGCCTTATATACTTTAAGTCTTTGACTTGCTCTATGCTATACACCTGGATCTATATTAACAGTGATTTTTTTCACACATGAGTTTCAAATTTTGCATGCCCATACTCAGTTTTGTTATATAAATTTTGCAACAAAAGGCAGGCATTGTAGCTTTGCAGTACAGTTTCAATTGTATCGTTCATTGCAATTAATGTGAGATATAATTTTAACCAATATCCTCCTCAAAATACTTTCCCCCTTGTTATCTAGTGTTTATCAGATAGCCAATATCTTATAGTGTTTATCAGATAGCCATTGGGCTGCTAAATTCTATTTTGAAAGAAATCTTTCTAGAAGTTATTACACAAGTTAATTAAAAAGAATGGAATAAGAAGAATGTTTAACAACAATTTGCCTATAAGCATGTTTAGCTTAATTTGCTCATGGGTAGTGCTGCTGTGGATCTAGATAGACATTAACTCAGACTCTTACAATGCTTCTAATGGAAAGTTAATAGCCACCAACTGCCCATAGACTTCAAGGCAGGTCCTAATGCCTAGACATGCCTTCAATACTAATAAGCTTGGTACTTGTAAGACTAAGTGAGAACATAAGTGCAGGTAGAGGAGATCATGGCCAGCCACAGGGGCATGGGCTCAAGCCTGCCTCTGTTATCCTTCACCTTGGAGATTCAGGGGAAACACACACCATCATAGAAACTGGACTTCTATGCTTGTGAGATGACAGCAGATCTGAACACTTCATGATGCTTCATCAAGGTAGTTTATTGTGGGAAGATAGGGAAGGAATGTAAGTAGGAAAGCTCTGTATTTACAGATGGCATACAAAATTACAAGATGATGTTTATAACAAATGGCAACATAAAAGGATAATGTAATTGCTTTATTTCTTATAATGTGCAGTGATAAAATTCTTTACTACACAATCATTGAACTTGATTTTTACTTCATCCTTTAGTAATTACTTTGCTATAAATAGAAATGCTTACAGTATACTAAAGAAGAGATAGATCCTACAAAATTGATTTCTAAATAAAATACTTATTTCAGCATGATATTATGTATTTTGATTTCATTATGTTTATCTAATTTTTTATTATGGGGGTATCAGTAATCTGCCTTGATCATATGTATTTATATACTCATTTTTATATTTGTGTGCATATAATATGGAATGTAGTATTTATGATAATTTGGATTTTAAGTCCAGAAAATAATACCTTTGAAAGTAGTTAAGGTTGTGGAGAAAACTGGAAGTTGTATTTTGACTATACTAATGGGTTTATTTTAAAAAGGAAAAATAAAGTGATGCTTGTTTAGCCCATAAAGATATAGAATGCTGTTATTACTTTCTAATTTTTCCATGGTTTTTCCATCAGGGCAAAGCTCTTCCATTATAAACCCTGCTTGAGGACTTCAGTGGATCTCTAGATGCAATACCTGAGGATGCTTAGAAGAGATGCTTTCATTTGAGATCTGGATGTCCCCTGGTAGCTGTGCATCACTGTGAGGTGGGGGCACTAATAGCTGGCTCACTCTGTGGTTCAAGACTAAGCACGAAAAATAAAAATACAGTGACTGGCTCATCAATGTAAACTCATTGTTCTCACTGGTCAGAGACTCTTAAAAAGAAGAAAACTTGGGCCAGCTGTTTCTGTGGTGTTTCCCATCATGATTTTGATCTCCCCTTGCTCTTGTAATCCTTCCTCCCTCTCCTCAACTAAACTCCAGGATCTCAGCCAAGTGCTTGGCTGTGGGTCTCTGCATCTGCTTCCATCAGTCACTGGATGTAGGTTCTACCGTGACAATCAGGGTAGACACCAATCTGAGTTCAGGGGAAGGCTAGTTCAAGCACCCCCTCCACCATTGCTAGGAGTCTTAGCTGGTGACAATCTTGTGAGTTCCTGGGGTTTTCCCTAGCTGCAGATTTCTCCTCATCCCCTTAATGGACTTATCCTGGGTACATGAACTGGCTTTTCAGACCCCATTCCCTATGGTGCCATGCCTTATTCAGCCTTGATGCAGAGGGGAGGGGCTACGTCCGGCCCCAACATGGTATGACAGCCTGTATTGACTACCCAAGGGAGGCCTTACCCTCCATGTGGAGGGGATGGGGTGGGGTAGGTGGGGGGAACAGGAGAAGAGGAGGGAGAGAAAACAGGGGTTGGTACATAAAAGGAAAAAATGTTAAATAAAAAATTATATTTTTTTTTAAAAAAAGAAGGAAGCATGATAAGATTAACACAAAGCACAGAAAGGAAGCTCTTCAAATTTTACCAGTTCCAGAAACAGTGTCAGCTTACCATCTTTGGAGCGAACATATTTTTCTTCAAAAGTGTGAATACTAATGAACTTGTTTTGAAAATGTGGGAATATGTTTTCCAGTGTACTTTTTGCTGTACTGATATGTACTAGTTTTAATATCATCCCCAATGTTCACACTTAATGTGGTTCTATTTTTGTATATACATGACCATATATAAAAAATATACACAGAACACAGAATAAACACAAAATCACACATATCCATGCATATCTACCTTCCTACTGCTGATAAGTGGAAAGGAAAACAGAAACAAGGTCCATTTTCATGATAGTGAAATACCAGGACTTAACATTTAGAAACTTTTTTATTTCAGATTTTCACACACACTCAACACACACAAACATGCACACTCTTCTACATTCATTTGAGGCATTCAGCTATATATGTTCAGATGGATATTTTTCCATGTCAGAATTCTTCTCCGAAGCAAACTGTGTGAGACCATTTCTACTTTGTACATCTCAAGAACACTGGGGTCTATTGTGAACATTTTATCTTAAATGAAAAAAGAAAAGCAACATGCTAAGCTGAGAGCCATGAGGAATAATTCCCTTAAGTATGTAACTAATAGGGACATAAACACTTGCACTCTGGGACAGCTGGAGTCAGTGTTTCCAGAGGATGCACTTACGATGTGTGGATTCTCATAGACAAGGTACATATAAATAGACACAGAAACATTTCCTCTCAAATAACAGGAAATACTACTTTTTTTGTTAATACCATTAAATGACAAGAAACAGCTTCATACTTCAAATTTAGTCTCACAGATAACCTGAATCAAAATACTAAAAATAACATCTTTCATAATCCAAGTATTCATCACAAGATTTTTTTAAAAAATTATAAGAAGTGTCTTACTTCTCAATTTCTGCTTTAACTTTCCGTACACAGAAATGCAAATGCAAATATTGAGTTTGACAAATATTCACCAGAGGATTCTTTGTATGTTAGAGTAAATGCATTTGAAATACTGTAAGCTAAAAAAAAAATGCCTAAAATATGTCAGGGTAACAATATAAGTAATCACAAAATTGGGGGGATTAAAGAGAATCAAGCTATTATCATTTATTATAAAGCTTGCTGGAGAGTCAAAGAGAAACAAATGCACTTCCACTAATTTTGATACATTTGGGAAACATGCACTGCTATCCAATAGGTATATTTCAAAATCTACATTGTGTGTTCATACTTTTTAAAAATAACTGAAGAATTACTATAAAGATGCATTCTGCCTATGAAAATGTACAAAACCAGGAACATTCCAATTAATACTAATGAGATAAACTATATGCCTATTTTACTTCACAATAGCAGCACATATTTTAAATGGCTCAATTAAAGTTTATTCAGACTAGATAATTGATCCAATGTGGAGAATGATGTCAGCATTAGATATTAAATGAAAGAGTATTCTGGGAATTCTTTCTTATGGAAAATGAGAGATATTCAAGGATATATAAGTAAGTAAAAATGTATTTTACCATTTTCTTTCTAAATATTTTTTTCTGAATTATAAAATATGAAACATGTATATGTTTATACCCTTTCCTTTCCATTGTCAGGATTTAAGAATTATTCATTCACTTTTCATTTCTCTTCAATAGTTTATTTAACTTTGTACACATTGCTCTTTTAATGTGATTTTCACACTCAAAGTTGCAATTTTGCTGGAATAATATATATCTTAATGTTTGCAGCTATAGAACTGGACTTAATAGTTCACAAAAAGTTAAATCTAGTAAGTGCATGAAGACAGATAAATACAATATGTATTAATAAAATACATCACACAGATACAAATATCACTGATGAAGTTCTTCAAAACCTATACTTAGGATCATATTAAAAATTACATTTACCTATAAAAATCTGAGACTTGTCTGCATTTTAAATGTATATGGAGTCAATTTATAAAAGTATATATGTATGAATTGTATATCTATAGTACCTCAATATAGCTAAAATATATAATACATTGTACACTATAAACAATATATAGTCAAGCTAAAGAAAAATTTCAAATATAAAGACTGATCCATTTTAAATAATTATTAACTTAATATTATTCTAAAAGCAAATATTAGAAAAGATAAATCTGTACATGCAGGTGTGACGTATTTGATGGTTGCTCATTGTGACTCATATGCATTCTTTTCTTTGCAAGTCTAGAAGTTCCTCACATCTACAATAAGGACAAAGCAGAAAGAAATGGTCATAATTCATTTTATTAATTGAGTCAATAATTGTCTTAGCAGTCAGAATCTCAATACCCCTAGACCTCCTGGGAAAAGAATTCTACTATTTTTCACGTATCAGTCATTTTGATTCACTCAGAGCTGCTGATGGCTACAGAGAATATCTCTCTGGGACTTGCCCCCACTGTTCCTGCACAGACCAGCCACTGTCAGTTGCCAGGCTCTGTGTCACATAAACACATCCTGTGAGTCAGGTCTTCCTTCAGATGCCCTGGTTTCTTTCTGCACATCAGCTCAAAGCTGGTTGCTGCTTGGGTGCTAAACCACAGACTGAATGGTACTCCTTAGACAACCTCTCTGCCTTGGCAACTACAAAAATGAGCTAGCAATATTTGTCATACTGTTTCCTTTAAAAACAATGAAGAAAAATAGGAAACAGTTTAAGCCTAGTTCCTGGAAAAGAAGTGCAGGAGTCAAAAGAATCTGCAGATACACTCACAAGAATGTGTTAAATTTTCCCCTGATAACAATGATTTTCAAAGCATTGTTCAACCTGTACTAAAAATCACTCAGGAGATATTTGCATGCTTAATAATTACTAACTTAACTCTACTAAGACAATACATTTTTTTCTTTCAGGAGGTTCGAATTTCCAAAGAAAATTCTGAGGAATATATGTCATCCTTTCTAAGAAATCCTAAAACATGTAAGAGCTACTGTAAAACAATAGAACTTTTTATCTACTGCTCAGAGCATCAGAGATCAAGCATGCAAAATGTTCACTTAACTAGCATAATATAAAATAAAAAAAGAACAAGCTAAAAATAAAAATAGGTATTTCAGATCATTTTTCACAGAGTAGAATAAAAGCATACATTGCAAATCACCTGAGTAGGGTCATGATAACACCGTCTTTTGTGTTGTCATCGACAGTAAATGGGGTCTAGATTAATTTTATCACCTATGTATTCACTGAACTTTTATGGCCACAAAAAACTTAATTTTGGTAACATCATAAAGGTCTGTTGCACTGTGTATATATTTATGGTGTAGCTGACTCTGAGACACATGGAGCTCATTATTCTGGACTGTGAGGGCTTATGACTATTGACATCGTCAATTTTTATCTCATTACTCATCACTGCTTACTGAGAGTGCTAATAGTGTATTGCCGCGGAGTTTGTGTGTACTGTAATGTAAATTCTGACATTGCCAGCATCCGTCACTAATCTACCTCATTCAGTTCATGTCAAGATGATACATCATAATGCTCCTCCACCACTGTCATCTTGGCTTTAAATAGATTTACATTTTCCCAACTTTACAATTTTTTTTTGTTTAGAATCTTTAGGTGTTTTTAACAAATATGTGCAACTAAGTCATTTTATGTATTCAAAGCGATTGCTGGTGTAAAATATTCCCTCCATCTTGAAAAAAATTCCCTACAAAAATTAAGCATAAAGAATAACAGTATGAAAAGAAAAATAAATTACTATAGAAATAACTTTAAACTTAGGTTTTTGAACTATTTAATAATTATGGTTCTATGGGTCCTTATAAATGAATGAAAGAACACTTTCAAAAGGTAATTTTACAGTGTAGCACTGTTTAATCTAGGCTTTCTAGAGCTCCCCAGCCTGGGTAGTGGGACACACCCTGACTTCTGTGTACACTTGTCTCCATTGACAGTTTTCTTTTGTTTATTTTGCTTTTAACCTTTGTGACCTCCAACTTAATGCATTTGTCCATTTTTCATTGTGTCTGCTACATACTTTATAAGTCTTTTCAGATATTTTTCCATATTCTATATGCTTGAGTTCAATTTATGTTAAAAAGGTAGATTTTAACTTCAGCATTTTATCATTTGCCTTTTTTTTTCTTTTTCAGCTTAGAAAATGGCCAATCCTCTGCCATAAACACTTTAAGAACTGTGATGGGATGTTTTTCTCTCCAACTCTTGTTACCAGTATCTCTATGTCCTTACACATTTCATCCCTCTAACCTATGGAAACTTCCATCAATGCACTTTTTATTCTTATTGATTTAAACATTTTAATCATTTCCAATATTTTCCTAAACATTCTTAACAGACAACGAATTTTAATCTCAACACTAATTCTGAATTTGTATTATAGCATTTCCTTATAATTATAAGAACTTAAAGAAGCAATTGGAGTCACAAACTGGGCTTCAGAACTACTTGAAATGAAATATTTTGAAAGCAATCGCTAAATTCTGTTGTCATTCACATGGCTATTAAAGAAGGAAAGCTAACTTGTATGTAAAAGGAGCACCAATGTCATGACTAAGTCTATCAGGACAATAGGATAGTTTCTAAGCCAGTTAGAGAGGAAGCAAGCATCGACATTAGCATTTAAGAGGGGAAATTATCAAAATGAATAAACTATTAATATACTCAATTTCTACATTTGGATGTGTGTGTGTAAACAAATTGTTTTTATTTATTTTTTTATTTTGATAAGAGAGAGACTCTAAGATACAATTCAGTAGTTTAATATTTCTCCTCTACTCTGTAACATAAATGTAAATGATAAATACTTCCCACTCTGACTGGCCTGGAATCATTATACAGAATGGTTGGCCTAGAACTTGAAGTGATTCTCCCACCTCTGCCTCTGATGTATTGGAAGTACAAGCATGTACAACCACCATACCATACCAGCTTTTCTCTCTGTCCCCCTGTCTTGATTTTGGGTGACGACAGGGTCTCACATTGTAGGTCAAGCTGAACTTGGAATCTTGGTAGTTTCCATGACTCAGCCTACTGAGTACTGGACTTTTAGGCCAGGTGCTACCATGACATGCTCACTGGCAGGACATTGGTTCTATTACCTTGATTCTTACCATCTTGTGCTCATTGGCCAACTCCTCCTTTCTGATGTCTTTCTTTTCATTTTTGATCATCAAATATCACTGTACTGTTCTCAAATTATCACTATCAAAGCTCAAAATGACAGAAGGTTTTGTTGTAATGGTTCTGAGTTTTGCTGAGACAATTTTGTTACCAGCAGAGCCAAGTTCAGGCATTGTAGTGCCTTACCATTCCTTGGCTTCCATACTACTCCTCTCCCACGTTCTCAAACCCCACAAGAGACTTGATTTCCTTTTTATGTAGAGACAGCCTTCTGACATACTATGAAATTATCTTGATGATAACAGAAATCCAGAGTTTTATGTTATTACTTTTATAAATTACAAAGAGACAAAGGTTTTATCTATGTGTCACTGAATTTTCTTATTAGAAATCATGTTTTTTGCTACAATAGTTCTCTGCAGTCCAAACAATGTTTTTTTTAGATAGAATTACACCAACTTCAACTAGTTATATCTTTTCTGAAAAAAAAAATAATCAAAAATCTGCCTGTTTAGTGTCCCTCTAATTCCTACATGGCTGTCATTTTCTTTATGTTAAGCTCTATGGATAGGGATAGGATCCTGTCACCTTTGCCCTACCACCTGTTCTGTCTATGTGGTCACCGCCTCCTGTTTTCTTTGTCATGATCTGGCAAAACTACACCCAAACAATACACAGAAACAACAATTGCTCCTAGCTTCTTTGTGAGAATGTAAGAACAAGCAAGTGGGCTTAATGGCCACTCATGGAATAAGCCATGATAAAAAGCTGTTGAGACTGGGACGTAGGAAATCACATAACTTTATCATAGTTGCCGCTTTATGTACATGGGAAGAGTGACATTCAAATAGATATACTTGTTTCTTTGATTCAGATGTGACATGTTATACTCACAAAAGTAGCTACCTCGTGGTTCTTTCTCCTTTCACATTTTAGGACAACATTTCCAAAAGAATTCTCTTTGTTGAAGATAGCTTATAAAATATGAAAGTGAATTTTGTATATAGGATTGCCAATTAATTATTCTTTAAAGTTAAACATAACAAGTTATGTGGGAGATATTCAAACACCAATTTAAATTTAAAAATAAACATGTAAATTGTTCTGAACTAGGTAAAAATTACCCCATTCTAACACTGTTAAGAGGGAATATATCACATTGGAAATACTCCAAATGTTTAATTCATATACCAAGTGCCAAAAATCCTCCTGCTTACTTCTGGTTATAAGTTCAAGAAAGAGCTTACAGATGGCATATTGATTGTGTAGACTTTGTGAAAACCATAATGGTACCAGTGAAGAATTTTCAACTGGGTAATAAAACAGATACTTGTTTCTCAGACCACTAGAAAGTATTTCTATGATTTTATTCTATGATTTTATGAAGAGAAAATTTCCTCAGTAGTTATATTTTAGAGATGGGTCAAGAGATGTTTTGAAGTATTCAATACTAAGAATACATAAATATTATGCACCATTGGCATATAACACCAATGCCATATTTCATCAGTCATTAAAATCAATAGTCAGGGATGACTAGGTTGCCCTTACCAAGAATCCAATATTAGTCATGAATTGATCATGAATGTTTGTCTAAAATTATAGTGATCTTTATATAAGAATTTAAGTGCAGAATTAAGACAACAGATAGTACAGGACGAAAATCCAGCAGCTGGGGCTAGAGAGAACAATCAGTGTTTCAGAGCACAGATTGCTTGTTTGAATAACACAAGTTAAGTTTTTAGTACCCACATCAGGCAAATCACAGACAGCAGTGACTCCAGCTTTAGGAACCTCCATACCTCTGGCCTCCAAGGCCACCTTCACTCTTATGTACAGATCCACACAGAGATGTTTAAATAAAATAAATCTTTTAAAAAATCTAATACTAACTCACATATTTACATAGTCATGGGAGAAAGATATAGGTATGGATTTCTGAATACACTACCCTGACTACAGGTGTGGTGCCTGTTTCTTTCCACGTTAGTAGTCACAATAGCAGGACATTATCACACTCAGGGATAGACCTAGTAGAGGTCACTTCAACACTTGTGTATCCTTGGCTTGTATTCAATAAATGACATTTGATGAGAAATTTCTGTGACTTCACATTTTGGAGAATCTAGACAATAAGAAGAAACGTCCTCAAATTGGTGGAGAACATTGAGTACAACGTAATTTTAAAAGCATGCCCATTTTTGAGTTGCTGTTGGCTAGTGCTGTTGCTCATGTGCGATTTCACTTACTTTCTTATTGTTTTTCTAGTATATTCTTGGGTTAAACAGAATCCCTGACCCTGCGTGATGCTTTCTAAGCTGATCATCCTTGCTTGTTACTTGGGTGAGTAAAGTCCTCGAATGACAATGTGGAGGTTCCAGCATAGAAGAGATTCAGCAAAAGGTTTCATGGGCAACTTTAATGAGGCTTGCACTGCAAAGACATACGTTTATCCTTTATTTAGGATGACAAAACCTTAAACATATCTTTCAGCACTGTCTTTTCTTTCCCCACAGATACACTGTATATCAGTAATCTGGACACCAAGTTATTTAAAGCTATTATTTAGTACCATAATAAGTAGTAATTTAAATACAAGGTAAAATCACCACATTGTCTTGTTTACTACTGATGTTAATTTTAAGCTGACGTTCAGTGCTCCCCCCAAAAAGGCAGCCTATGATTTGTTATCATTAAACTGTCAACTCTGCCTTGAGTTAGAAATAGATTCACACTACACTTTTTACAGCATATCACTTTATTTTCTATCAGTCAAAAAAAAAAATTCCAGAATCATTTTAATTGTGTCTGTGCTATTTTTCTATTAACTGTTTCATGCATTTTCCTGGCCTTTTAATTGCAGTTTAATAGTGGTCATTAACACATTAAGGGGTGTTAGAAGAACATTTGAAGTCCTCTTGACTTCTACCAAAGTTGACACTTCAATGCTAGAGTAATTTCAGCTATTCATTTATTTAATAGTGACCTATGCAAATGTGGAACCATGTCATTTTACAAATTGACTGTAATAATTAACTAGAAAGGCAGAGCAAAATGAAACAGGTTATAATTAGAATATAACTAACTGCTACAGTATTACGTCAGCTGGAATAAAACAATCTCAAATGATTAAATTGGTTTCAATTATTAAGAATCAGTTTAATGTACCCACTGTTCTGATTTTTACATTTCTCTCTTTTGTGTGCATTGGATGTCACCTCATACAATTTATGTATTTTATTCATCTTGGTAAAACAGGCATTACAGAAGTTTAATTAAGTAGTAAAAGACTTCACATTATTCTGCTGAATTCTAAATTACTTGTAGAAACTAGTCAGCGTGCATGCTACATACTACTCAGGCTCATTTCAATTAGCGGTGTCTATTAAGCCACCAACATTCTTCTTACACAGTAAATACATGTAGCATGTCACTAGCTATCAGGTTGTGCATTTTAATCACATAATTACCGCAATTCTCCCAACTGGCTCTTGGATGCATCTTTACCTGTATCACTTTTCTTAGACGATAGCTACACGAAACTTTCTGTGTTGGTGACTTGTGTCCATTGAAGATTACTGGCCCCATGGGTATGCCATTTTAGCCATAAAACAGAGCCCCACACTCAGAAGAGCCTTGAATCTGGTTTAGTGTGTTCTTGCCCTTTTGTGTTGAAATTCTTACAAACTTTGAAAAAGGATGGCAACATTTTCATTTATATTGGGCCCTCCAAGCCATGTATGTAGCTGATCCTACTTAAAGGACCCACTTTAGGAATTTGTCCACATATTTCTTTTCATTTACCTTACTACTTGAGTTTGACATTCCCTAACTTTTACTTTAAAATTTTTTCTCATGAATGAAGGTGACCATTAAGCCAGTCAGCTAAATCAGATGACATGACAGCATCAAAATGGGTAGAGCTGATGCCACCATGAAAGGCCACTTTCATGGGCAAAGACTCCATTTTAAATAACATATTTATGTTCTTGTATTAATTTTGATTTTTTTCGTTTTTATTATAATAAAGAATGTGGTGCTGGGGACATAGCTCAGTAGTACTTGCCTAGCATGTATGAGGCCCTGGGTTCAATCTTCACTAACACACACACACACACACACACACACACACACACACACACGCATAAATGTTTAAATATTACAAAAAGGAGCTATGTAACAACAGTGCTAAAATCAAATAGATATTGAAATATATTCAGATTCATGCCATATGAGGATCTGAGATACATGGGAGAGAATCTGGTTTCCAGCTAATACAGATATTCAACTTCTGCAATATGCTTATGTTATGGAATATCTAAAATTAGATGTGAGATAGATGAAATGTACACTTTCAGTGTAGATGACCTTTGGTGTCCTCAACCTTGGGTTATTTTCCCTTAAAAATCTGCTTTATGAAATTTATTTTATTTTGATATTATAATATAATCACATCATCACACCAATTCGACCTTCCATTTCCTCCCTCCAAACCTTCCCTTATATCCCTCCTCCCCTCCTTGCACTGTTTCAAATTCATGGCCTGTTTTTTCATTAACTGTTGTTACACACACACTCATATATATTCCTAAATACTACCTATTCAGTCTACATAATGTCATTTTATGTCTTGTTAAAGGCTGATTATTTCGTATTAGATAATCAACTGGTGTGCTCTTTTCTGGGGAAATGGTTTCTCTTGTTCTTTAGTTGCCTGCAGCTCTTTTTGTAGGATTGAGAGTTCATGAGCTTTCTCCTGTCCACGGTAACATGTCTTTGTGGTTGTCCTTGTTCAGTTCATGCTTAGGTTTAGTTTTATACATAATGTAAATACACTTTTCTAGGAAGGAAAGGGTTTGATATGATGGCTCTCTTTTCTGTCTTCATTTCTTCTAACTGATCCTGACAGCTTTAGTATCTTAATTAGTAATTCTTCAAATATAAAGAATGCAATGTAGCATTAGCATCTAGAACAGTAGTCTAAATTACAAATCCTCAGTTATTCAGAATTTCAGGTCATATTAACTGTCATTTTTGTTATTTGTTTATTAGTATAGCAGCTCCTTAAGAGTTTATATGACTTTCTGATACACTGATTCATTGATCTGATTGTACTTGGTACTGTGGGACAATCTCTAAGCCTCTAAGAGAGGGACTGACTTGAATACATGAAAAGTTCTCTTTCCTCCTTGAACTTGGAGTTTCTGCTCTATCCTGGAAGTCTAAGAATTTTCTAAAAGTACAAGTTTACCAATTGCAGAAGAATAAGGACATTGTGCAGTATTACATCCATGAAATGGTAATCCAAGGCTGGGACGTTCTATGGAACAGTGTCACTACCAAGAATATTATAGAGCCAACCTAACAATATGAAGGCTGAGTGGAAATGAGAGCAAGCCAGAATGGTAGGCTGTTGGTGTTTAGTACTCCCAAAGACTATTATCTCTTTGTAACATCCCCAGATAAGAATCTACTTTTAAAATTAAATGGATTCTCTGGTCATAAGTCTAAAGAATAAATTAACTTCCCTTTATAGTGTTTGGAGACAGAAATCTGACCTACCACCTCAACCATTATAACTGTCCATTCAAATAAACTCATCAATACAGCTGTGAGACAACAATGCTCTTTCTCTACCATTCAAGATCCAAGCAAGAGGAACTCATCCGAAAGATTTTTCTGACTAATGATATTCCTTATCTGTGTGGATTGGAGATGAAGTAAGAGTATATTATACTTAGGGCATTATGAGGTCAAATGAGTAAAAAGACAAAATATGTAATCTTAAAAGAATAGAAATAATTTTTATAAAACTACTTAGAATTTGAAAGAACGCCCTGAGCTTTAAAATCACTTCTATTTTTTCCAAATGAAATTAGAGTTCTTTATTCTAATGTAATTGTAATTAATATTGTGTAGTTGTAATAATGTAATTATTATTAATTACATTTTCCAAATGTAATTAAAATCCATTGCTTGGAACAAAGGCAATCAGTGGGTTTCATTATCTGTATTTCTAAAAGAAACAATTAATATGGCAGGTTTCAGTTACATAGCACAAATATCCAGATACTCTGTGTCTTAGGACTATTAATTCCTATACCTGGAGCAGAGTAAACAGAGGTAATACATGCACATTTGATTTTAGAAAGCAATTTTCAAAGATCTGTCTTTAATGCGTTTATAATTTAGTTGGTGATAAAAAACAGCATTCATTTAGACTCATTTCTATATTTATGTCTGACATCTTGAATGACACATATTTAACTTTCCAGAATCATATATATCACAATATATCACAAACAGCATCATTAACATTTCAAATAGAGGTTACTTCTGTATTCATGAGTTAGACTTTAATAGTAGATTAAATGTAATTGCAAGTGCATACGTGTAATAATGTTACAGAGTTGTCAATTAAATGTTATTAATGGGAGGTTACATTTTCTGTGAGTTCAGAGACAATGTCAAATTTTAAATTCCAAGGTTTATACTAATATCACCTGTGTAATTTATTCTACTTTTTAAAACTCTTGGTTTATTCAGCAGTAAAATGGGCTGAACACTCTCATTTATCCTAAATGAATGAAAGGTTAAGGATTCTCTTGAAGATTAATAGAAATGTGTAAAAGATTAGAAATCAGAATTGATGATAGAACACTTAGTTTTCATTTTCATTTCCATAAAAGCTGATGTGATTTAATGGATCACAATAAGGAATTAGACAGAAAAGAAAGCCCACAGAGAAATCAGTTTTTGCTTAATTTCTGGATGTTATTTAAAAAAAAAACTGTCCTCTCTATCTTATACCATTTTTCATCTTTCAAGTACACTCCTTTAACCTGTTAACTCTTCTGTGAGTATGTGTGTGTGTGTGTGTGTGTGTGTGTTATGAGTGTTAGTGTGTGTGTATATATGTGTATAGTTACGTGTGTGTGTGTGTGTGTGTGTGTGTGTGTGTGTGTGTGTAGTTGTGTGTGTGGTGAGTGTGGAGCTGGTCATGCCCATGTGCAGGAATATAGAGGCCAGGACAGGATACTAAATGTATTCTTCTATCACTGTCCAGCTCATTACTTTGAGACAGAGTCTCTCACTGAATAGGAACTGGCTCTAGCTACTGTGTGTCTAATCCCCAAGTCCTGAAGTTACAGACAGACAGACGTGTCAGGCTTTTCCCATGGGTGATGGTGAGTGAAATTCAGGTCCTCATGGCTGTAGAGAAAGTGTCGTTAACCAATGAGACATCACCCAGCCCTCGAGGTGTCAAATCTTAGCAGAAGCACTTTTTATTCATTGTTTAGGTATTTATTGCTTGTATATATTGTATATAGTTATTGTACTTACTGTATATAGTTTTTCTTTTTTTCCCATTTTTCTTTATTAAGAAATTTTCTACTCACTCTACATACCACCCACAGATCCCACCATAGAAGCACTTTTATAGGCACTGTATTTATATTGGTGGAAGGCCAAAATGGCTTTGTATTTCAAGTTTTCTTTTTAATTTATATCATCCATTAAGAACTAAAGAAAAAAAGGAGTATTATAATAAACAATCTATGTGTAGTAAAGTTGTATCACAATAAATTACAAATGAATTTCCCCACAACCAAAAAGTTAAAAAAAACCAGTGTTTAAAATCTTTTCTCTGAGGTTGGAGAGATGCCTGGTGTCTAAAAGCTGTGACTGTTCTTGGAGAAGACCTGAATTTAGATCCCAACATCCATGTCAGGTTGACACAACCACCCGTAACTCCAGCTCCAAGGGAGCTGATGTCTCCTAGCTTCCCCAGGCATTTGCACACATGTGGCATTCTCTCACACAGACATACATATAACAATTTTAAAATAATAATAAAAAAAACTTCACTGGGGATGCCCAAATGGCAGGAGCCAGGATGGGAAGTGAATGGATGACTTATGGGCAAAGTAGAGAACCCTCCTTCTCCTCATAGCTCTTTCTGTTAAGTTTTCTTCATACTGACAGCATCCACTCAGAAACTCGCTTAAAGTTCAGAGAAGGCTACAGTTACAGTTAGCCCACCTCAGATGTCAGTGCAATTTCCAACTCTACTCTGTCTGTTACTTGTGCATTGTATTGACTAATTTAATGTGTATGTGTTCCTCTGCCATTAGGAAAGTCCCAGTCTCTAAATTTGTGAACTTACCAAATATTCATACAACTCAGCTAGCCAATGCTGCCTATGTAGACCAGTTCTTGAAGTTTATGGACATTTAATTTTGAATATTGTATAAATATCTTACCTAAGTAACAGTTCCTCATAGTAAACGAATAATCCTTAGCTCCACAAGCAGTCAACCAGGGATGGCTCTCATCCCACATTTACCACCTGCCCCTTGGTTATCCACAGGTGTGCTTGGATGCCCCCTCCTGACTGGGTTAGCCAAGCCCGGGAGTGGAATGTGGGTATGTCTGCTACCTTTGCTCTACTAAGGTGTGCGCATGTGTCCTTTAGGCAGCACCCTATAGCAGGGAATGGCATGATGAGAGCAGATGGACACTGTCCTAACTACCAAAAGCAGCAACCTAATCCTCTTGACGACATTGTTAGATGGCACCTCCACACAAACAAAAGACATACACTGGCAGAACAATAGCTCTTCCCTGTTACTAGACAGCTGTGGAGAGCAAAAGCTTCTGATGAGAGAGTAAACTGACTGTGAGATGGGATCGACTTCTCCAATAGGGAAATAAGGAATGGCTTATGTCTGCTCCAGAACCTGGTCTATAATACAGCGAAGGAAGACAGCATATTATTCACAGCTGTGGAGGTAGCTATACCACCCACGTTGACAGTGTGTCCATGCTCTGTTTTTCCAGGATGTAATGACAAGGGAAAAGAGCTTGAATGCTTGCAGTGAAAAGGAATTCTGAGATTAGGGAACCACATTTTTACAAAGCTGGGTAAACCTCTCTGACTATGCTCTGATTATAGGCATTGATTTCTATAACGTAGAGCAAGCATCTCTCTTGTCCCAAAGAAAGATGATGCTTTTATTCTCAAAGGCCGTTTCTTTACAAACATTGTTGAAAAGACAGTTGGGAGAAAGGTATCCAAGGCCTTCATTCATGAGACATACTCATGCACAAGAGCAGCTGGAGGATTGCTTCCTTTACAACCCTCTAATTCCTCTCTTTCATGACCTAATCTTGGTCACAACTCTCTCCCAATTTTTTATATTTTCTAATTCTTTCTTGTCATGTTTTGCTCCAAACTTACTCTGGTAATATTGTGTCTCTTTTTAAGAAGGGAACAAAAATTACTACTCTACATTTACTTTCCACAAAGGGATGTTCTTGATAGGGATGGAGGGAAACAGCAGGGGGTGGTAGGGTCCTCTACAGCTCTCTCTTTCCCAGGCATCTTTAAGAGATTTGAATGTCAATATGTCAGTTGTCTTTGAGACAAATGGCATGATTGGTGGCCGGTAATATTTTCATAAATTGGGAATTAAGACATTAAAAAGGAGCAGATTTCAAGAGCTAATCAGGAAACTCTCCAGTCTCATTTAGAGCTCTGGCCTTTCATGACTAGATTAAAAACAAACTATCACTGGCCTCTGACAGAGACACAGGAGCTCCTGGCAAACAATTGGAAAGTGACAGACGAACCAGTGACAAGAGCTTGAAACTGTTCCAAAGTCAACAAGACCAAAAGGCAATCTGATGACAACAGATTATCAGTTACGTTGGTTCTCTTTTTTGGTCAGGAGATTAAAAGATAGCCACTGGCAGCACTTCAGTGGAACTCTTCTTTCCTGCCCTGAAGCTAACAAAACAGTAAATAGTGTGATTGTTTCTTTCTCTTTTCCATGAATCCTGAGGGCTAGTCTGCACAGAACAAATCTTACCCAATGACAAGGTTAATTTAATAACAGTAAGTTTAAACATTCTTCTCTTAAGTATCCCAGATTGGTGGATTGCAGCTTTTGTTCCCACAGTCTCCATCACCCTGGTAGAAGGTGGTTTTAGTCACTTCAGTAAAGCTATAAGAACAAATGCCCTGGAGGCCATTGTTCTTTCTGGAATGTCTACCAAATTCTCTAACTTAAACTTCCAATTAACTGTTTTCAGTCTCTTTTGTTAGTCCATTTTTTAAAGTAACCTTCACTTATTTGTTTGTTCATGTGTGTGTGTGTGTGCATGTGTATGCGTACATGCGTGTGTGCTCACCAGAGTGCATGAGTGTTAGAAGACAACTTGCAAGGATCAGTTCTGTCCTTGCACCGTAAGGGTCTCTGAGGTTGAACTCAGGCCTCAGGCTTGGTGGTAAGCCCCTTTACCTCTGCACCATTTCACCAGCCATGTGAGTCCATCTACTTAAATTACTTTTTTCAATAATAGAAAAAACATAAATTCTTCTTCTATTATTATATAATTACATCATTTCTACCTTTTCTTTCCTCCCTCCAAATGCCCCATTTTTAAATCCTTCTACTATGAAAAATCAAAAAACCAGTAAAGAAGACTCCGGTGATATTACGGCTAGGATAAATATTTATGCCAAGGATATTACATTCTATGTACATAGTATTTTGCATCTATTACGCACATAAAAATTAATAAATAATTTATATTGAATCAATCTTTATTCAATATAAACATAATTTTCTGGCCCGATGCAGTAGTGTACACCTATAATTCTAGCAGTAGGGAGGCAGAGACAGGAGGATTGCAAGTTGAAGGCTAATCTATGGCACAAATACAAAAAGGACTCCTTCAAGTGGCCTTGGACTGCCACATGGACTGTGACTTGTGCTCGTCCCCTCCCACAGAAATAAATAAATGAATATTAAGAAGCTGATAATAGAAATAACAATAATTATAATTTCTTCAGTATGCCATTCCTATCCTTCAAGCTCCATTTGAAAGTATTACATGAGTAAGAAAATGAAATTAAATCTTTACGAAACATCTAGTGTGATTAAGTGTGATGAAAAGAGACAAAAAGCCTATATATTTAAAATTAAATTTTTCAGAACTTTGCTAGGGCATTCTGTGACATCATTCCAGCATTATGTTCCCTTGTAAGCTGAATGTAGGAAGAAGCTGTAAATGAATAGAAATAATAGATACAATGATGCCTGCAAATCCAAGAATGCAGTCGCCAATGTTGACCCTGAAACGTGTCTTCTGTAAGGGTCCCATTTGGGGTGTAATCCTGATGCTTTGACTTCCCAAGGGTGCAGTCAGATCTTCTGAACTAAACAGCTAAAAGGGGCTCAGGCTTGGATTCCAGTGCTCTGCATCCCTGCGAGCTCCATGACTTTCTAAATCGTATTAATTTAGTTCCTTTCCCTGTGAGTGAAAGAATCACAGTGTGCCAGATTGAAAAGCAAGTTTGTGATTAAATAAATAAAATGTAAGAATAAAAACATTTTGAATATAGCCAACTTTCCAATATAATTGGAATTTTTAATAGCACATACCCCAGTTTTACTGAAATGAACAAAAGTTCATGCCTTTTGTTGATCAGCTATCTCCAAATTAAAACTGTTACTTAAAATCATAAACACAACTGGTTTGCATACCACAGAAACAACAAAAAAAGAATTTGTAGTTTTATGTCTTTTCTTTTTTGAGATGGTCTTATTTTGTAGGTAAAGTCTGACCTTGAACTTTGTATCCTCTTGCCTCAGCTTCCTGAGTGGGTTGCTGATGGGCATCATGCTCTACAAGATCCATATATTTAAATGATTATTATTTTCCTTAAGGCACTCTAACCTCAAGGAAAGACACAAAGACTTAGTATGAATATTGAGGATGTTCATCGTATGTATATTTTGAAATATAATGACTAAAGCTTACTGAACTTTATTCTGTTTTTGCTCTTTACAGATGTCTTCAACAGAATATGGATAATATAGTTATCTACATATCTTCAACAATTTTACCTGCTGAGTGCAAAATTCAAAAGGAAGTGTGGGAAATTACAAACCACGGATCTAAGCAACTTTAACAGTTATATACACATCACAGTTATACACACATTGCAGTTATATACACATAACCACCTCAAAAGTGAGGAACATTTCTATCAGACAATGGAGTTTCCTGGAACATATTTTAGGGTTAACTTTCTCCAATCTCCAGATTTAGGCAACCACAAATCTAACATCAGATACTAACAATTATTTTGATAGTTCTAAAATTTCTTGAAAGTGAAATCAGTTTGTATACATTCATTTGTGCCTGGCTTCTTTTGATCAGTATAATTCCTTTAGACTTCTCCAAATTGTTTGGTTACATAGTGCTTGCCCTTTCATATTTTTTAAATTTTAAACATAATTCTTCATTGATTCTTTGAAAATTTCATATCATACACCCCAACCCCATTCACCTCCCAATCCCTTTGTATCTGCACTTCACGCTGCAGTATGCCCCCCAAAATTAATTTAAAGCAAAATGAAACAAACAAACATACAACACACCTCAGTCCTCCATCTTTCCAACACTTCTTCATTCATCCTCATGGCATCCGGACATGCGTGTCATGCAGTATCCCCCTTTTGTCCAATCAGCCTCACTTGCAAGATGTTCATTGCAAAGTGTCATTGGTCGGGTTCGAAGCCTCTGGCTTACGGTACACCATCATCACTGGGCCCTCATCGAAACTCCTCTCAGATATCCTGTTGTTGCTCCAAGTCATGGAGGTCCTGCGGTTATCGTTCCACAGGGACAGTGGGGCTGCTGTTAGAGTGGAGCAACCCAAGGCCCAGGATGTGGGTCTGGCTGTGACATCTGTCACCCTATTGATCATTGGGATTGATTTAGCTGATCTAGGTGGTGGAATCCAGCAGTGAGGGAGATGGATGCATGCTCCACATGCATCCCTCTTGAAGTGGCATGCTCACTTGAGGACGACCTTCCCTGAATAGAAGAGGACCTGTTTTTGGTCAAGGGTATAAGAGTAGCTGTGTTCCCCTGTTAGAGCCTCCAAACAAACTCTCAAGGTTGCCGTTTCATTTTTATCGAGTAATACCCCAGTATATAGGTTGTATAAATATATAATAATCTATCTACTACTAATCCTCTAACTTCTGATGGATTTAGGTTTTATGTCTAACATGAAAAGTTGAGAAAATGTGGTAGTTTGAATGAGAAGGACCCCCAATGAACTAGGGGCTTAACAAGTCATCTTAGAAACCTCATCCAACTACTGAGGGATCTGGATGCAGAGATCTATGACTAGGCCCCAGGTGGATCTCTGGGAGTCCAATTAGCGAGAATGAGGAGGGTTTATATGAACGAGAATTGTTGAGACCATGGTCGGATTAAGCACAGAGACAAAAAGCCGAAGGAACGGAAACACATGAAATATGAACCAATGGCTGAGGGGTCACCATCTGGATCAGGCCCTCTGAGTGGGTGAGACAGTTGATTGGCCTGATCTGTTTGGGAGGCATCCAGGCAGTGGTACCGGGTCCTGTGCTCATTGCATGAGTCGGCTGTTTGAAACCTGGGGCCTATGCAGGGTCCCTTGGCTCAGCCTGGGAGGAGGGGACTGGACCTACCTGGACTGAGTCCACCAGGTTAATCTCAGTCTGTGGGGAAGGCTTTGCCCTGGAGGAGATTGGAATCGGGGGCGGGCTGGGGGGGAAGGTGAGGGGGGCGGGAGGGGGGAGAACAAGGGAATCTGTGGCTGATATGTAGAACTGAATTGTATTGCAAAATAAAAATTAAAAAAAAAAAAAGAATGAACAACCCCCCCCCCCCAAAAAAAAAGAAGGAGCTTAGAAGACAGTAGTGCTGAGAGCAATGTGGATTATGCAGGACCAGCTCAAGAGGTTTCAGTGGGGAACAATATCAGTAACTGGGCTAGGGACTATTCTTGTAAAAAATAAAAAAAATATGGATCTATTATTTTGTTGTTGTTCTTGTCCTAAGAATCTGCCTGAGACTAAATTGAAAAGCACTGGATTAGGCTGAGGATATTTCAAGACAGCCTAATATTGACTCTGTTACATGGTTGTTAGTAATTAT
Source organism: Peromyscus eremicus (assembly GCF_949786415.1). Lineage (NCBI taxonomy): Eukaryota > Metazoa > Chordata > Mammalia > Rodentia > Cricetidae > Peromyscus > Peromyscus eremicus. The sequence continues at coordinate 29,043,276 of NC_081418.1, read as the reverse complement.
TCTTCTGTAGATCTACAACGAAAAGAGCAAGCAGGTATTGTGTTTGTCTTGTCTGAGAATTTTATGAAGAGTAAGCAGTTTTCTTAATTTTATAAAACCCAATTCTCCAGTATTTTTGTGATAAGTACTTTTATTTCCCAATTAAAGTTTGTTTACTCAAATATAAAAAAGGTCAACCATTTAGGAGATTCATCCCCTGGAGAAGTTAATTTATCTCTCTCATTAATCATTAGTTGACTGTAGTTTTTGTCCAGGGGTGATAGGTACCCTGTAAGATTTGGCCTTCCATATTATCATGTTTATTGACATTATCATTGTCCAGGTCTTGTTTAAGCAGTCATGTTGTTGAGGTATGGATGAAACTTCTCTGTCATTTATAGGAGATACAGTATGGTAGTTTGAATATGAATGACCCCCATAAGCTCATATTTGAATGTTTGGTCACCAGGAAGAGGCATTATTTGAGAAAAATTTGGAGGTGTGCCCTTTTTGGGGTGAGTAGGGCTTTTTGAAGGAAGTGTGTTCCCAGTGGTGGGCTTGGAAGTTTCAAAAGCTCACACCATACCTAGAAGTTGCTCTTTCTCTCTCTCTGCCTGCAGACCAGGATACTGATTGAATACCATGCTTGCCATGCCTGACAAAATAATGCTAACATCAGACTAAGCCTCTGAATCTCTCAACAAGTCCCCAGTTAAGTGTTTAGTGTTTTCTAAGAGTTGCCAAGAATATGGTGCTCTTCATAGCTATAGAACAATGACTAAGACACACCAGTCTCACAGCAAACTTCCTGGTCCTCGGAGTTTGTGTGTGTTCTGCAATTATTGCCATAGAATAGGAATATTTTCTCCTGAAGGAGTTCTGGTGAAACTCAGGAAACATTCTTTTCTACACTGTTCACTTTGGTCTTGAATTCCTTGTGTCCAGGCAGTTCATTTCATCTCAGTCTTGGTTTTAGAGTCTATCTTTAATCCCAGTACCCAGGGGGCAGAGATGAGCTGATCTCTGAACTCTGTGAGTTCAAGGCCGGCTTGGTCTACATAGCAAGCACCAAGACAGTCATGACTACAGAAAGAGAGAGAGAAAGTGAGAGAGAAAGAGACTCAAATAGACCAAAAAAAAAAAAAAAAAAAAAAAAAACCAAAACCAAAACCAAAACCAAAACAAACAAAAAACTCCACAAAACCCCTCCTTTTATCTCTTTGTGTTGTTATTTGGGAAATACCCACAGAAAACTAATTGCTTCAGCAATGATTGAATGATATGTGTGCTAATTTTACCTTTTCTTCATGATGACATAGTATTCACTAATCATAGAGTTATAGGTTGGTGAGGTTTTCGCTATTTTCAAGAAACTAAGAATATCCTGCTATATAATTTTCTAACTAGATTAGTCCTATAGTAGATGTCCTCAATAGTTATCCTTGACTTTTGTAACTTTTTTTTGTAACTTTTTTTAAATCTCATGCTTTCAAGATTATCTTTCATTATTGACTTGTAGTGTTTTTATACTACATCATGTTGTTGGTGTTTCATATTTATTCTGTTCGGAATTTTTTTAGTTTCCTGTGTCTGAGTTTTCAGCTTTTATCAAATTTTCTAAACTCATCTCTAGTGTTTAATATTTTCTGGAGACTTTCTAAGTTAGTCATCTTAAGTTCTTCTGTTTATCTTGTTCTATTTGCATAGTTTCTTTAACTATGCTTTCAGATTCAAAACTTTTTCATCTAAATGATGTCCCATGAGCATTTTATTTCTAATGCTGCATTTTATCTACTGTATCACTTTTCTTCCCTCAATTCTTTTCACTAATATTCTTATTTTTTTTATTTTAAAACATACTTTAGTAGCAACTGTAAATATTTTCTCTGTTCTGTCTTATTTCGGAGTCTATCTTTATTACCATCAGGTCTCCCTTTTCACATGTCTAGCAATTTTTTGTATTGGATGCTAGACATTATAAATGCTATATTGTTGGATTTGGATTTGTGGAATTTTACTTTTCTTTAAAATAAACTGATTATTACATTAAATTACTGTTTAATTTTGTTTATCTCCTTGTTCTGCCTTATTTATTTTTTTAAAATTTTTATGACTTATATAATGTGGCTTTTATTCTTTTCTAGGCTTAAATCCATATTAATGCACTATATGGCCTGTCCTGAGTCACTATGAAAAATCATAAATTTTCATTTAGGTCTCTCTACTTTGCCTGACTAATCTCCAAATGTGTACTATCCCTGGGTGATCTCTTAGAATTATTCACTTCACAAATCACATTAATATTCTTTTCCCCAAATTATTTTCTCAGCAACAATGACAACAAAAACAACAAAAAATACATAATCAAAATTATTAAAATGTGTTGGACTTCTAAAGAGCTCAGGGAGTTATTTGCTCATTTGGACTCTTCTATGATAGGTGAGTTATCCATAGATCTCAAGCTTTGATCTCTGTCTCTTAAGCTTTGCAAAGCTGTCACCATAAGATTGGAAAGGCAAAAAAACCATACGATGTAGCCACCTGTTTCTTTTGTTTACACAGTCATTGTCATAGACTATCAGTGGTTTAATGTCTGCGAATGTTTGCTTCATGTGTTCTGTTGGGTTGCATAGTTCCCTGTCATGTGATATGATGATGTGGTGTCTAATCCATTTACTTGCTCCTGGTCAAAAGCAGAAGCTCTTAGTTTCCAAAAAAAAAAAGTCAAAATTTTAAGATTATTGAATCTAAGTTTCATGGATTATTACACAACAGTCTTCTATTGCAAAATTCTGTTTGGGGAAGCCTAAATAACTGTGAGTGAATGAAAAAATTCAGGTGGTAAATGAGATGAGTTTTGCTAGTTTTTGCAATGTAAGTATATATATATATATATATATATATATATATATATATATATATATGCCATTATTCTTGGTAAGCATAAACCACTAAAATTAAAACACCCCTGAAGATTTTCTATGTTTTCAGCCAACAAAAAAATAGAAGCATTTGTTTAAGAAAATAAATTTCAGATTTTTTTTTTAATGTAGTAACTCCTGATCTATATATTATAGCAAAATTCAATACAGAAAAGAACCAAAAACCCCAAGTGAAGAGAACTAGGAAGAGGAGACATAATCACACTGAACAATTACTGATTAAAAACATAGTAGGTATGGATCAATAAAGGAGGAGTGTTTTTTTTAAAAAAAAGAACAAAATTAGGAAACTCTCTAACCAAGATATTCAGAAGTGAATTACTGAGCCACAAAATCCCATCCATTCAACTTTTGAAACACCCACATGGTGCGACCTGAAGCTCCCTGTGGAGGGAGGTGAGAGGAGACTGCGGGTTCATGGGAAGGAAGGGAGGTCAGACTTCGCAAAGAGAACATGAGTAAAGCTTGAAAGTAATGAAGTGCAAGGCAAGTTCTGGAAATGAAAACAAAACCAGTTTGGCTATGAGGAGGAGTAGTATAAAATAAGACGAAAATATAAAATAAATTGGGGCCAGATTACATAGGCTTTTGAATTCCAGGCTGAGGGTTTGCTGCTCTTTTTGGTTAAAAATGGGGAGTCACTGAAGGTTTTTGACTAGGGGAGTGAACTGACCTTTGGGTCAATTACTCTGGCTGCAATGTGTAAAGTAGATTGGAAGAGGGAGAGAATAAAAGTGAAGAGACACCCTGGGAGGCTATTGAATTAGATCAGGTGACAAGTAATGAAAACCTCAACTAGGATAGTGGCAGGAGGACAAGGAAGAAAAGGATGAATTCAAGAGATCTTTCATGGGTCAAATCTGTTGGGCTTAGTAACTAATGAGATCTGAGAGGACCGTTAAAAAGATTCCTGAGATTTGTAAGCCCGAGTTACTGAGGAGACATGAAGTAGGGACATTGGATGAAAAGCAGCTTGAGTGCTTGTGGGCATATGTGGGTGAGGTATTGGTGGTGTTTTCTTGTGGTGATGGAACTTTAGTGGGGAGCAGGTACTGAGATGCACCATTCCTATAAGTGCTGAATGGTGGCAGTTTTCGGGTAAAAATGAGAAAAACTATGGTTAGCTTATAGCTGATTCTCAATAAAAGGTGACTGAACAAATCCTAATATATTCCAAAGATCATTTTCAATCATTTGTTTGACAAATATTTATTTTAGAAGTACTTAGTGCCTAGAACAGATCTAGGTATTGGATGTATGATTTTCAATAGAAATAACATTTCTATTGAAATTCACATGTGTTCTTGCGAGCATATAGTATCTTAATTAAAGTACTCATTGATATGGAAGAAGATAACAAGAATCCTTCCAAGTGTAGAATTTCAAGACAGAGTTCTTAAACCAACATCCCGCTTAGCTGGGTTATTGCTTGGAAGCCATCTGCCAGTGAGAACTACTCAACCCATATCAGGCTGTTAGGAAATAAGAGTAATTAATTTTTTTTTATTTTACAATACAATTCAGTTCTACATATCAGCCACGGATTCCCTTGTTCTCCCCCCTCCCGCCCCCCTTCCCTTCCCCCCAGCCCACCCCCCATTCCCACCTCCTCCAGGCTAAGCCTCCCCCGGGACTGAGATCAACCTGGTAGACTCAGTCCAGGCAGATCCAGTCCCCTCCTCCCAGGCCGAGCCAAGAGACCCTGCATAAGCCCCAGGTTTCAAACAGCCAACTCATGCAATGAGCACAGGACCCGGTCCCACTGCCTGGATAGAGTAATTAATTTATATGAAGTTTACAGTATTGAAACTTAAGAACTATTTGTTATTGCAGATAGTATTAACTATTTTGACTAGTATAGTCTTGTATGATTTTGGTGCTTCCTGGAAGCTCATTGCTATTCTGAGGCTTCAATCTTTTCTCTGACATTACTGCCAGACTTCCAAAGCACATGATGACTTTGACATAGTCAATGGATATAATGTCAATGTCATTGTTGATTCTTAGGAGCCCTACCAAAAAAAGTAAGACACTTATTAATGTCATTTATTAATTATTCTAGCTAATATTTATCTGGCAGATACTAAATTGGGTACGGAATAGCCTTTGTCTTGGAATGACTATGTTTCTGGTTCAAATGTTCTTATATATTATTTCCAGGGATTCCTGCAGGAAATATTTCTTGGAGCCAATTATCTCTTGAGCTAATTCTGACAGAAAAATGTAACACTAATTCATGTGGTTATGGGGTATTTTCTGGTAAAAACACTTTATTAGGGGATGGTTTTTGTGCTGTCTCTGGGTTACAAACATACAGGATCAGTAGTTGAATCAACTATGATAATATTTCTCCAATAATTAGGACACTTTTTAAAAAATATACAAATTTTCTTTAAATGTACGGGAAGTTCTTTCTGGCCAAAGATTCTTTTAAAGGGATCATATTTTGTGTTTGGATCCAAAAGGACTTCGAAGCCCTCATCATTATAATCCCATCAAAATTATACACGGTTAACTCAAGCAGGCTTGAGTTAGAAACCCTCTTTGATACCCACTGACTCTGACAGGCCCTAGGAAATTTACATAACTCTTCCAGCCTTATGAAATAGTGGTTACTGTCTTCTCTGTCCTTGCTCCCCTGCCATCCTCTTCTCAATAAGGCAGATAGAGTGACCCTGTTAACATGTTTAAGTCAGATCGTTTTTAAACTTTGCTCAAAACTTACCAATGACCTTTTTTAAATCTTACTCAGAATAATTATCAGTATTTCTAATGGTCTACAAGGCTCCATGAGTCTGGAAAGCTGTCTGACCCCATTTTCTATTCATTCTCTTACTCACTCTGTTCTCAATCAGCAGTTTTCCTGCTAGTTTTCAAAATTTCATAATGAAAAGCTGTATTTTAGAAACAAACTTGCTACCAGTACCATTTGTAGTTCTGATTCATCCACAAATTAGGTAAGATTTCTCACTGTCTTCTAACTAAATAAACTCATAATGACACTAACTTTTTTTTATCATCCATATGTATATCATCGTGAGGTTATCCCATGTTTACAGCAGCCCCAAGAGTCAGTAATAGTGGTTTTGCAGTGTGTTTGGAATTACCCTGTGCATGTTCAAATCCTTTCCAAATACTCTCTGACCATAATATTTAGTAGGTCATCAACCTGTGTCTGTTTCCTTGTTTGTAAAGAGGATATTGGAAGGATAGTCATGAATGTGTAAAAACTTGTTGTAGTTAAGCTTTACCTCAAAGAGGGTCCAGCAGATAATAAGCAATAAACAAATGCTTGGTAAGTATTTTAATTGCTGGTAGTCTTGCTCCAAATGGGTTCATTGGCCTGGGGTAGCTGTGTGGAGTCGATACCAAGAAAGGATTGTGACCACCTGTTGTCCAAGAAAGTGGCCCCTGATAGCTTAAGCCATCTTTACTTATAAAGTTTCAATGGTTTGCATGAACAACTTTCCAAACAGCTTCTACTTTCTAAGTTTGTAAAAATGGTTACAACAATTACCAGTTTGCTCCTTGCCTCTCTCCGCTCCCATTTCCCAGCTCTTCCACTGGTAGCCATTACTTTTTTGATCTAGATCTCTGCTGTCAGAAGCATAAGCAGTTTTGCAAGCTACAAAGGAACTTTTCTGACTAGGCACACCTACAGGTAGGACAGTATGTCCAGTTGGCATCATACATGGTTACAGTGTCATGCAGGGTGAGGGATAGTTTTGTCTCTTGTGGTTAATATTTATATCTATGTCATCTGGTAGGGTTTGGGCTCTCATGATCAACTCACCCGCCAGAGCTGGATCAATCCATTCTATATTTTATACTATTATATCCTTTCTGGGGGCATGCTAGGCTTTTCCATTTATCCTATAGGCAGCATAACCTGGAGACTTACTCTTAATAGTTGACACCGCTTATCCTTTGTCCTTATGTCTATCTCTCTTAACTTCTTGGAGTATTAGCACAGCTATTAGAAATGAGGGAACAGTGCATTTCTGTGATTCTGCTTCACTCCCTGTTGCTTGAATGTTCCTATTAGCTCCTGATAACATCTGTTTAATGGCATTTCTTTAAAGCTCTTTGGGTTAGAATCATTCTTTCCAGCATAGTTGTGCAAATATGTTTCATTAAACTTCATGGTGCTGTAACTTGTTCAGGCCAGCAGTATGGCTAGCATGGTGAAAGCAAGGAGCACACATAGCACACATGCTCTTGGGGTCGTGCCCAGAATTATGCAGCAAACTGTCCACGGGTACTTGCCAAGTGGATCAGAATCTCCAGGGGTCTTGCCACAAGGAGGGCCGCTCCTGCTATTCTCAGGCATTGTTCCCTGAAGAAGTTGCATGACTCCTGCCATTAAATAAGGATAAAATTATAATTCTTTTATGTCTCAGTTTCATTATCTATACAATAGAAATAATAATACAGGACTTGTTTGTCGGGTATTTGTGACAATTACATGACAGAATGTACAGATTATAAAATGTGGCACTTGGTAAGCCTTCAAGAGTTAGCTGTTAGTTCCTTTAGCATCATAAAGCTTTGGATATTTAAACAGATTAACTTAGCTATCCAGGGTTAGATTAAGTTGTAAGTGTATCAGGTCTCTATACAAGACTGCCATGTTCCTGAGCCCAGCGGTGGTGGTGCATGCCTTTAATCCTACTACTCGGGAGGCAGAGGCTGGCGGATCTCTGTGAGTTCAAGGCCAGCCTGGGCTACAGAGTGAGTTCCAGGAAAGGCGCAAAGCTACACAGAGATTCTACTCTGTCTCAAAAAAAAAAAAAAAAAAAAAAAAAAAAAAAAAAAAAAAAAAAAAAAGACTACCATGTTCAACATCGCTTCCTCAACTATTACTTTTAAAAGATATAAATATAATATTTAGTTTAGGAGTCTATACCATACAAGTGAAGCATAAATCCCTTCAATAGTCTTTACTGTAATATGTAGCAATGGGAGGTTTTACGTGTGGTCAGTTTTTAAATTCACCTGTTAATATTTTCCCCCTTCTCAATGTATAGATGGAATTCCTTTTCACTCTGGAGTCTAGATATAATACCCATAGAAACATGAACTCACTGGAGGTACAACTCAGCTCTCTGAATCTCTCCTGAGTAGACCACTTTTTTATGATTATCATTCTCAACTGCCAAACATCATCACAAAGCAAGAGATCTCTTTGTGATGGAGAAGCCTGAGGTCAAAAGACAAGTTCACATAACCAAATACTGGATTTGGAGACACTGATCATATGGGGTAAAACCTTCACACTGTGCAGAAACACAGTCAGCCTCATCCCTTCCATAGATGTACTTGGTTTTATTTTTTTAATTTTAATTTTTTAAAATTCCTGATGCTTTATCTATGATAAAAAAAATAGGGGAAAAACTATTAGAGATCATTGAAATAACAACATAATCTAGATTATTTCTATGTCGTTACCTTAATTGTTACCCTTCATTGGCCTATCACCATAAAACAATAATAAACTGTGTTTAAGCAAAACCAAACCAACCAAACCAAACCAAGCAGTGGTTGTGAAACATCTTTATGCAAACAAAGTATGCTTGGTAAGTTTTAGACTGTTTCATGTGAAGACATCTGCAAACTGTTGTGGAATGAAGCGAGGACCAGTGTTTACATAACAAGTGGGTAGCTTGTTTTCTTTTCTGCTGATGAGGACACACCCATAGGACACATTCAAAAATATTTGTGTAGTTCAGTAACATTTTCATTGGCTACAGACTCGAGGTCACAGAGACCAGCTGTCAGTCAGCATTCCATTTTTTTAGCTGTTCCACACAATCTATAATCATCTAGGAAATGTATTTGTTTCTACTCTTAACTTCTTCTTTTGTCACATGAAGTGCTCTTCCAGAAAAGGTGACATATTTTGGACATCCAGAGTAATAACCATCTGAGTGGTTTTTTCATTTTCTAAAACAAGTCCATAAAAAAGCAAAGCAATTACTCACTTCAGAGGAAAAGGATTATCTTAGGAAATAGTGTTTTTAAAATGAAATTTACTATTAGTATTATATGATATATATATATATATATATATATATATATATATATATATATAATGGTGTATAATTATGAAGGAGCCAAGGGTCTTTTTCAGTAACATGAAAAGTCTTCAATTGAATTTTGTTTTGAAAGTACTTGGTGATCCTTGATGAGTAGGAACTCTGTAAAGGTATGTCATTAGAAAAAATAAAGAAGCATAACCAATTCCTTTAATATTTTTCTGTATCTGAAACATGCATGCATATATAAGAAAAACGGAATACAAAGATGTCCATGAAAAAACTGTTGCTGTAAGCTGCTGACCAATCCTAGGTAACACATTCACAAGCAATGTCTCTATAGTCATTAAGTTCTGTGATGAGTGAAGGTGGAGGGATAGTTTGTTAGAAACAATGCTCACAGTGCCAATCCTAAATACTGAGGGGTTAAGTTGAAGGCAACAACAATTCTGATTTACATATATGTAAGTTACAATCAAGCATAGCTTGGCCCTATTGTTCCAAAGCATGCAGAGTTGTTGATTAGAAATGTAAGGACAGTTTGTATTAGCCCCACCCTAAGTCTGGTAACAACCTCATGTATCTCCATGAGATACCATAGCCAGCTGGCAACCCAGAGGCTAGGCAGCTAGCATTCACTGGTGCCCTCAGTTCACAGAGGCAAAGTGTAGCTCAGAGGTAAATGTCTTAATGCCATTTACCACCAATGATTGGCTGAAATGAAGAGCTAAGTGAATTAAGTCTATCCTCCTAAAAACTGTAGACATTTGCAGATTGCTAAAAGATAAAGCAAAAAAAAAAAATTAGAGATATGAAGAAATCATTTTGAAAGCACAAAACTACTGGGAAAGTAATGAGAAATATTTGTGAATGAGATTTTTGTCATTGAGATATTGAATATGATCTCTATTCTTAGTGATTTAGTAGAAGGTTATCTGTAGTTTCTAAATACACTAAACTGTATTTTGTTGTGTGTTTAGGTAAAAGGAAAAAGAGAAAAGAAGGCATGAGAATGGCCGGAGAACCAACTGGGAAGAGGAAGTAGACAGGAGGAGTAAGAGGTGACAACAAGCATTATGGGTAAATATGATTAAGATATACTGTGTGTGTGTGTGTGTGTGTGTGTGTGTGTGTGTGTGTGTGTGTGAAAATGCCATAATGAGACCATTATAAACAATATATGCTAACAAAAACTGAACAGATGGCTTTTAATGCAGTAATGTTGATAGAAATTAGGTTCCTTAAGCCTCTATTCCGTTTCCTCTCTGTATGCTCTTTCTTCACCAATAATTACAGAAAAAAAATTTGAAGACCTTACCAATGCAGGTGCCTCCAGGATTCGACCAGGTGGTGGGTAGATTAAGCAGGTCTGGTAGGAGTGCAATCCCAGAGCTTCTAAGTACTGTCAAAGAGGGTTAGCTTGCTTAGAACAACCAACTTCAACTTTGTAGGTAGTTGGGCATGTGACAGGGCAAGACAGTTCAGAGGTTCCTCCATCTTGCTTTCTTGCTGAGGCCATTCCAGGTTTAAATAGAATCTTGTCTCTTTCAAGGAGGATCTCACCCAGGTCTAGCCTAGGAACCAAAGGTCAGGATGTCTTATTTGACTTACCTTAGCTTTCGTTAGACTGTCCATTTGTACAGAACCCCCTCCAGCTAAGCGTTTATTTTAACTCCTGTTTGTTCAGAATCTCCCTCCTACTAACAGCTTATTTTCTGTTAAACTGCTTGTTTCAAACCATTGACTCCAGGAAGCCTCCCTGCAGCTGTGGAGCCAGGTGCCAGGACAGGTTTCTGCCTTTAAATACCCTTTTTCTCTACGCCTGAGCCACACCTAGCTCCTTGGGTATTTTGGGTGTGGTCCCAGCCAATTAGAAGAAAGACATTCAATTGGTTATACAAGGTCATCCTTGGTGACCTTCCTGTCTTCCTGTAACAAGATTTAAATAGAATTTTTGAGATTACTTTTATTTTAAACTGTATTTTAGTTTTGTTTTTTGTATATTTTTGTTTTTGTTTTTGTTTTTTTTTCAAGATAGGATTTCTCTGTTTATCCCCAGCTTTCCTGGAACTCTCTCTGTAGACCAGGCTCGCCTCAAACTCAGAGATTTGCTGCCTCTGAGTGCTGGAACTAAAGGCCTGTGCCACCATGCCTGGCTTAAATTTATAATTTAGTTTAGTTTAGGTTTTTTTTTCTTTGTGTGTGTGTGTGTATGTTAAAGAAAGAAAAGACAAAAACTTTAGCTGAGTGGTAGTAGAGCATGCCTTTAATCCCAGCACTAGAGAAACAGAAGAAAGGCAGGTATCTGTGAGTTTGAGGCCGGTCTTCGTCTATAGAGCAAGTTCCAGGACAGTCAAGGTGGTTACACCGAGAAACCTTGTCTCAAAAAACAAAGCAAAACAAACAAAACCTTTAAGTTTTAAGGTGTTTGCATAATTCATCTTGTACGTTATATATTACACAAACTAAATCTTTATTTCCTCCAGCAACCATGGTAGTATACTTGGTCCAAATCTAATTTTAAAACCTCCTGTGGTCCTTGGAGAACAAAACAAAATGGTATCTAATGTAATCTGAGAAGTCTTGGTACAAGTATCAGTTAGATTTGGCTGGGTTGTGCTGTCATAACAAGCAACTCCAAATTACAATAACGTACTTAAACAAAACTCTTATTTACACCTCCTAGTATGTATTCATAATACACTAAGGAGAATTTGCTTGTAAATAGTGATGAAGATGGATGGAACAGAGTATCTGCTACAAAAAAAAAAAAAAGACATGGAAAATGCCAATGATGCTTCAAATGACACACATTGATCTGTTTACATGCCATCTTGCCATTGGATAAACATTAGTTAAACAAAGACAATAAAAAGCATGGGCTTTCACAAATAGATATCTGGCCTCAGCTTTCAGCTTCTTATGGCAATGTTTAGTGTGAGAATGGGATATACCTAACATTCTCAGAATGAGAAAGGCTCATATTAGAAAGACAACCCATGTGATTTAAAGTGGGACTTGGATTATATAATATCATCTGACTAAGTTCGGTCATTTGGGTCTCTAATAAATCATCTTACCTACACAATCAGGCCTAAGTACAATTTTTTAACACTGGTGCACAAGATGGCTTCCCTGGCGAGAACTCATCCTAAGTATATAGACACTGGGAGTCCTGATGGGAGATGGGTACTGAGGACAAGATAAATCTTGTGTTTGGAACCCTATAGAATTCTGTTCTGTGAATAACTTCCTTTGACTGATATATATTTATTTATTCACTATTTAATTTGAACTTTGAATGTTGGTGAAGTGAACCTAGGGTCTTGTGCATGCTCTCTCTCTATTTCCTCCCCTTTAGGGTGGTATTGATTTAAATATTTACTTATATAAACCATAATTATGAATATAATAGAATTCAGTGAATTTTTAGTCACTCTACAAAGTAATCTGAACTGTGGCTGGCCTCAAACACCCCTAGAATATGCTTATAGTTAGAAATGAGGACAGTTTAGGGGAGTGAACCCTAAAATCTCAGTTTAGCTAACTGTTCATGGACAGTCCTTAGTCTGGTTTGGTGAGCATTTGTATTGCCTCCTCAGGGTAAAATACCACAGGGAAAAGAAATATAATGATTATAAATTTTAATTTACTATGTCACATTGGGGCTTGGAAAATCAAAGATACCAGCATTCAGTCATAAACGATACATAAGATTCATCCAGGCAAAGAAAGCTGCAAAGTTTTGTTAGGAATAGGAGTGGAGTGCACGTAATTATGAACTGTCAATGCAGTATATGAGTAGGGGATTTACATTGAATAACATATATATATAATATATATATATATATATATTATATATATGTGTGTGTGTGTGTGTGTGTGTGTGTGTGTGTGTGTGTGTGTGTGAAAGCGGCAAGTCCAGCTCCAGTCACAGAAAGAACTTACTGTGGTCGGGAGGAAAGCTGATCCAAAGAATAAACAGGAGTGAGTAGAACTAAGAAACATAAACTACAAAGTCAGGACTGAAACTGGGCTCCAGGGAAAGTCTGTCAGAGGAGGTTGGCATGTGTGAGGGTTCAGTTCCTACAGTGTTTGAGGGGGTGCTCCATGGAGAAGGGATTTTATCCTGAGCATTTGCTATTCAGTCAAATATAACCTCACAGACTGAAGAGTCTGCAAGTGCTGGGCACATCTCACTCTTTCTTTTAACGAGATCTTTCCCTTTGAGTGGATAAGCTCAGTCCAATTCCTCAGAGGAATTTACAGCAGTATTGGGATACCTGGCTTCCTGGGTGTCTAGATTTGAAGAGGCAACCTCATTCCAAGTGATAGAGAACATTTTGTTATGGCCCAATTGTCTTGGAGAACACAGTCAGAAAATGGGAATCCCAAATATTGACAGCTTACTTTTACTTTAGAAATAAAGTTTAAAAGTGTGCTTCTGCAAAATACCATCTCACGGCACAGTAACTGCGTTTAAGAAGAGTGCTTGAACAGCAATTACAGAGAGTGGCCAGTCTTCTTTTATAGTTTTCGATGACTATCCAATTTTGGCTTCCTGGGGACACTGATCAAGAAAAAAAAAAGATAGAAAAAAATGGAACACTCTTAGTTTAGGAATTCAAAAACCACTTTCCAGTTATAACGAGAAATAGTTTGGCAAGTGCATGTGTGTGTGTGTGTGTGTATGTGTGTGTGTATGTGTGTGTCTGTGTGTGTGTGTATATGTGTGTGTATGTGTGTGTGTATGTGTGTGTATGTGTGTGTGTATATGTGTGTGTATATGTGTGTGCCTGTCTCTGTGTGTGTCTGTGTGTGTATGTATGTGTATGTGTGTATGTGTGTGTGTGTCTCTGTGTGTGTATATGTGTATGTGTGTGTATGTATGTGTGTATGTATGTGTGTGTGTGTGTGTGATGTGTGTGTGTGTATGTGTATGTGTGTATGTGTGTGTGTGTGTGTGTGTGTGTGTGTGTGTAGTAAAAGAAGCTCCACTATTGTTTCTATGGTTTTTATTCACGGTATGAACTAACTAAAAAGACCAGAAGGGCTCATAGATGAGTCAAGAAAGTAGATGTAATGGTTTGAATGTAGAGGGACTATATTCTATATATAGGCTATGTAGTTTTCCAAACTTTTCCTTGGGAGCCAAGGTCATTTTTAAATAGAGTAGATCTCACGCATGACATTCTTTGTTAGAACCTCTGGCCAAAGTCTCTTCTATCAGAGTTAATTGAGTTAACGTCATTGATTTATGTCATTCTTTCTCTGGCTGTGCCTTACATAGGCTCATGCAGGCTTGGGAGATCAGGAAAATATTGTAAAAGATTCCATAAACAGTAGACATGAATGAATAGGTACAAAATATCCTGGTAGTTGGAACAAGGAAAACCAAGGGAGGGATTTATTTGACTTCAATGACTTTGGAAACAGAAATGTATTCACAGTGAACAGGTTCTGGTAGAAAAGCATACTCTAAGAAATGTGCCAACCACAGTGAATTTTGAAATGTAAGCAGGTGTCACTTAAAAGACCAGTTGACATGAAGAACACTTTGAGGTATGCCCAAACAGAACTGAGACATACTAGGTCAAAAATAGAGATCTCTTCCATACATACTAATGCTTTGTGGGATTTAGCATGTCTCCTACAAGCAAATGAGCTTGCAAGGCAAGTCTGAAAAGAGAAAAATGCCTTCTATGCCTCATTCATTACTCAGTTGTTGAATTTTATCTGATCTCCCACACCCAACATTTTCAAACAGGCATATTTTAAAACTACAACTAAAGCTGGCTACATACATGACAGGCTCCATTACCAAATGGATACATGAGACTCATTACAACGTGGAGAAGAAAAGCCACCAAAGTTGCTAAAATACTAATATTTTCCTTATGTTCATAGTATTTTTCAAGCTGCATCTTAAGAAAAGTTTCCATTAAACACCTTTGTCCTTTAAACAAGGGAAAATAATTATGGACCAGTAGAAAAACATCAGAACTGCTAACATAGCATTAGTGGCATCTATACTGAGTCCCAGAGCTGGGAGTGGGAATGTCAAAATAGGCATCTTATCTTCCCAGGGACCACTACTTGTCCAAGTGAAATGTAATTTCTTTGACGGTCCATTTTAGGTACTTGGGTTTGGGGTTGCCCAGGGAAGTTAGGAGGTAGGCAGACAGTGTTGAGTGGAAGGCTGCAGAATTCACTGGAGAAGATGACCCTGGGTGTATCAAGATTATCTTCTAAGAACATCTTAGTCCAGTAAGGCATCAACAGGAGGCATAACCACATGAGCCTTCAATTCACTACAAAACATAAAAGCAAATAAAAAATAATATGATAAGCCAAGGGAATTGAAACTAACTCTGTAGCCTTACATGAACCAAGGCCTTTGCACCTGCACTCATATAATGATGGTGGTCCGACATCATCCAAACACAATTGCTACTAGTGTCCTCTATATCAATAAAAGCCACACAAACTGTCAGCTATTCAGTCTTCACCCCAAAGTTCTTTATCCATTTCTTTATTAACACTCCACATTAATTAAGTAGGAACTCTAGTCATTGCTATACCTAAAATGTCAACTCTACCCAAGCATTTTTTTCACCACTTCCTAGATGACTTTCACAATATCTTAACTGTTTATTTGGCTTTTATTCTTGCCAACCTATAATCTATTCTTAAAACAGAAGCCATAAATCACTGTTTTTCTTCTCAAAACCTTCCACTGGTCTCATCCTATACTTGAAAATAAAACCAATGTTATGTTTATAGATGTCTATGTAATTTGCTCTCTCTCTAGCTCTCTATCATCTATCTGTCTGTCTGTCTGTCATTCTATCTATCTATTTATCTATCATCTACCTACCTATCTCCCCTCATTTCTAGCTCTGACGTGTTTTATTGAATCTGTTCAAATATTCTTATAGATCTCAATCTCTAGTTCACTCATCTTCTTCCTAAAAAAGAATAGGTTTCTTTTTCTGTTGCTGTGACAAAATACCCTCAAATAAGCAACTGAAGTTTTATTTTGATTCAGAGTTCATGGACACGGTCTATTATGGTGAGGAAATCAAGTTAGTAGGAGCTTGAAGCAGCTGTTCATATCCCATTCATAGTCAAGAAGCAGAAAGACACAAGGCTAGAACACTCTCACCATGGCATTTTATACATTTCAGGATCCCTTGCCTAGGGAATGGTCCCACTAACAATTAAAATGGGTCTTCTAATGCAATCAAGAAAGCCCCCTGTAAGCATACGCAGAGGTTCATCCTCCCAGGTGATTGCAGATTCTGAGAAATTGACAACACTAACCATTACAGAATGCCTGAATATTTAACCCTGAAATTACTTGCCTTTCTGGTGATCCATCCCATCCTGAGATTATGCAAGAATTCTTTCCTATGTCATCTCTGTTACTCAAGCTCAGATATGATATAAAGAGCTTGTGATGAGTAGCAATACACCCCTAAAACTTAAGAAATTCAGTGTCTTTCTGTCATCGTCAGAAATTCCTCCTCCTGTAGTAGATGGGAACAAATACAGAGACCCATGCTGGACAATGTGCAGAAAGTGATAGAATTTGGAACATCCAGTCCAACATGGTATATCTCCATTCAATCCCTTCCCTCGGGGCTCAGGGAATGCTGCAGAAGAAGAGGAGAAAAGATTGTAGGAGCCAGATGGAAGACCTCCAAGGAAACAAGGCCTTTTAGATACAACAGAACTGATGCACATACGAACTGACAGAGACATTGGCAGCATGCACAGGGCTTGACAGGTCGAGGGCCAATGGAGTCCACGTGCTGAGAGGAGAAGAGACACAAGCCCCTATCCCTAACGCAGAAGCTATCTCTAACTGATAACCTCTTACAAAGGAAAATCTTAGTTTTCTCCGATGGAGTCTAGTTGTGTACACAAACCACACTTAAGGGCAGGCTCAGTGGCATTTTTGCAAACTTGATGGTATTTTTGAAGGATTTTTTTTTTAATCTCAAAATGTTTTGCCTGGGCTTGTTTTTTCCTCATTGATCTTTTGTTTATATGTTGTTTATATATGGTTTCCAATTTTATTTGTATGGGTTGTCTATGTTTGTGAATGTGTGTGTTTCAGTATATCTATGTGTTCCTTGTGCTTTTCCTTGACACTTTTTTGTTTCAGTTTGTTTGCTTTTAGCTTATTTTATTATTATTATTATTATCATTATTATTTTAGATATCTGTTTATATTCTAATGAGAAAAAGAAAGAAGTGTGGATTTGGTTGGATGGGAAAGTAGGGAGGACTTGGAGGAGTTGAGGAAGGGGAATCATAATCAAATATATATTGTATGAAAGAAATCTATTTTTAATTAAAAAATAAAAGATAGATACACACACAAAAAGAAAACAAAGAAATTCAACAGGTTTTATGAGCTCTGCCCCAGGAACTGGGGACAAGCCTGAGCATGATTTTGGTTTATACAATAGCTTTCCAAAAAGGAACTTGTAAATCTCTGTCTCCTTCTGAGCTTCCATTTTTCCTTTATTAGGCACAACTTTTAATTTTCTGATATATTCATTTATGTACTTGTTTTCTGTATCCTCAAGCAGAATACGATATCAGGAGGTTGATGAATTATCAATTCTTTATCCCCAGTAACATGAGCAGAAATAAACCCTAAATACACATTTCCTGAATTTTTATTCAAATAGGTATAACTATGTATTTAACATAACTGAGTAAGTCAATACATTTTACTACATGCAGAAATGAGAATATTGCCTTTATCAAGCAAGGTAGAACTAGGGCGTGGAATAGAAATAAATATAACTGTACAAAGCTGTATATTAAACTTCTTTACTCTTCACAGTTTCAATTATAGCTATGATGTGAATACCTTATAAATTCCTATAATTACTGAAATAAACATTTTAATAAAAATACTTTATATTGTATATGAAATATTGATCGATTTTCTTACAGCTACTGCAAGGCATTTCCACAAATTAAAGTAACCCAGTTTATTATTTTAAGCCTGAAGATCAGAAATTCAAATTGGGCCTCAGAGGGAAGGATGAGGGAGGGCTGTGTGTCTTCTGGAGTTTCTGGGATAGAATCTGATGTCTCACTTTTTCTAGCTATGGAGGCTGCTTATATTCTGTGGCTTTAGTCCTTTTCCTCTATCTTCAAGGCTTCATATTCCACTTACATAGACTTCCTTTTGATTTAATTTCTAAAGAGTCATCTGCCTGGAGTGAGCTCACCAAGAGATTCATGAATCAATTCTCCAGATCAAGATCATCATCTTTAAACCCTATAGCAGATCCCTTAGCCTGGTACAGCAACTAGAAATCAGACTCTAGACAGTCATCTGGAAAAGGCGTCATTTTTCTCCCCCCCACCAGCATATGCTGTTAGTTTCTTTTGAATCCTATATAACAAATAATTTTAACCACTTTAGAAAAAAAGTCAAATGACTCAAATGTGTCCAGCAGTTGATCAGTTGAATAAAATTCCCAGTGAGGAACTTGGTACATCGGGGACTATTATATCCTAAAGAACCAGTTAGGAATACGTCTTTACTCCACCCAAGTGTTATTTTGAAAGATCTAAGCTCAGAATGATGAGCACTTGTACACTTTCAGGAGCATAGAGAACAACATGAAAACATAAATTGATATGCAGAACCTCCTATTCTTTTAAAGGTCCACAAATCCCATAGTTTTTCATTATTGTTTCAGATTAAAATGAAACATGTTGGTAAGTTGACACTGGCTTCCACATGACTAATATACTACCTAACTTGGGTGGCTAAGAATAGTTCCCATGTTTTAGTCTGCACAACAAACTTATCATTGATACTTATTACATATCCAATATGCTTCATATATGAGGATCTATTGCATAGGATTCTAGCTCATCAATCATTGTCTATATATCATGGTGTGAGAAGTGCTTCAAGATAATTTTATCTAAAAGTAATTATTATTGTTACATTAGTATCGTTAGTATAAATATTATTATAGGAATTAATATATATTTCTTTTTGGTTTTGTGAAACAGAGTTTCTCTGTGTAGTTCTGGCTGACCTGGAACTCACTCTGTAGACCAGGCTGGCCTCAAACTCACAGAGATTCTCCTGCCTCTGCCTCCAGAGTGCTGGGATTAGAAGCATGCATGACCACTGCCTGGCAATATATACTTTTAAGCAGACCTGCATTAAAACAATTTTGTCTTTACTTACTCACTTAAGAATATTTAATGAATGCCTAGTTATTGAGAAATTCCCTCTGTGAGACAAAATGGAGGAAGAAAATATAAATTAAAAGCCTTTCTTCAAGGAATATGTCATCAAGGAATACAAGTACATTTTGATGTATGCCATTGAACATAAAATAGACTCATTTATTTAAGAATCAACATTTTCAAAATAAAAATATTATTTAATCTGAGCCTTACAGTATAGATACTATTCTTTTTTGTCTTTTTAAAAATTAAATTGTATTTTCTTAATTTCATGTGTACAATATACAATAACAATATTGTACAATTCCTTTCCTCCCTCCCACACCTCTAATGTCTCTCTGTTCTCTCTAAGCTTCCTAATCTTTATTATATATATATAATATATATATATAATTATATGTAATATCTATCTATCTATCTATCTATCTATCTATCTATCTATATATATATATATATTTATATGCTAAATCCACTTAGTTTTGCTCAAATGTATGTTTTTAGGGGATGTCCACTTGGTGTTGAATAATCAATTACAAGGTTCATCCCTGGGGAAGATTAATTCACCTCTCTCAGTTGTTTGTAATTATCTATATTTCTTCAGCTAGGGGTGGAGCCCCATGAGACTTCTGTTATCCATTGGCTTGTCAAGTAATGCTATCTCTACTCAGGTCCTGTTTAGGTAGTCATATTGTTGAGATTTCATAGGTATAATTTTCTTGTCATATTTAGGAGACACAGCCTTGCAGCAGACTTTCTAGTCCTCTAGCTCTTACAATTTCCAAGTCCCCTCTTTCATGATGTTCCCTGTTCCTTAGGTGTAGGTGTTTTGCTTTAGATGTATCAGTGGGGGTTGGGCACTCATGGTCATATGTTCTCTGCCTGTTGACCAGTTGTGGCTTTCTGTAATGGACTCCATCTGCTGAAAAGATTGCTTCTCCAATGGGGGCGAGAGCTACATGTATCTATAGGTATAAGAATAGTTGTTTAGAATGCAATTAGAGCTACATGTATCTGTAGGTATAAGAATAATTGTTTAGAATGCAATTAGGAAATGTACTTTCCTAAACGGGGAAGCAGTAGCTTCTCCTCTTACATCCATGACATCACTAGCCCCAGATAATTGGATAGGTTCAAAGCAATACACATGATTTCTTTTCTGTTTAGTGGGCTTTAAGTCCAATTAGACAGCTACTGGTTATGTTCAACTTGTGGGAGGGAGACAACCAAAGACAGCAGCAATAGCCTATATTGCTTTGGAAGTTGTTGGGACTCCCATGACCAATAACTTGAAAATAAGTTTCACATGTTTAGAACTAGAGTGTTTGTTAGATAATCTATGGATCATGAGGGACATTATCACCCCCAAAGGCATAACATTATGTATATGTGTATATAAACACACACACACACACACATATATAAATGTACACACTCACACATAAAGAGATATTTAGATAAATATAAAATGATATGCTTCTCTATGACTTTTCAAGCATCCTTGTTGTTGTTTATCCCTTCTCTTTTCCTCCCCTTCTGAAATATTAAATATTCTATTCTTTTTTCTTATAATATTTTCTATGTATAACTTGACAATTAACTCTAAGTCCTATGTTTATATGGACCCAACTCCATAATTAAGTCTATATAAGTTATGAGAAATGGTATTTTTAAATGATGTACTAACAATGAGAAACTGATACTGATTGAAGAAATTAGTCTTAAATCACATTTTCTTCATGTAGCTTTAAGAATGCCTAAATAGATGGAAATAGAGTGTTCTGTCTCAATGTTTAAAGTAAAAGGTAGACCAAGCTCTGGTGACCCGAGAAATTTTGCACACGATGGGCAAAGCAGCTGAACAAACAGGTGGGAAATCAGTTTTATGAAACTCACCTTACAGAGTTTCACCCAATAAAACACAGAGGCCCACAGTATTAATTTTTCTAGCTCTATGCATCATCACTAAGGCCCTTTAACCATATTCTCAGTGCACATTTGGTTCCATTTGGATACAATTTATGAACACTAAATTTCTTATTTGAATTCCACCTTTTGACAAAGTGGGCAAAAATCCAAGCAAGCCAACATAGCTAACTATTGGTTTAATTCATATAGATCTGAGTTTTAATACAAACAACTCAAATTCACCAGAACGCTACATACCATGAAATTGTAGCCTTTCGTTTTATTTGGTATCCTCAATAGAATTACATGTACTTTTAAAAATAACCTCACAAATAAATGTATTTGATCAGAGCTCAAAGGAAATAGATGTTCTAAAAATCACAACAGGAAACTCAGACTTTATTTTAGTGATAATAAACTAATGAAGCAGGAATTAGCCAAATTCTGGTTTTCCAAATTGAATTCTATGAGATTACTGCAACAAATCTGTACTTTATCATTTTTCCTAGCTTATATTTGGCCTGAAATGAAGCTGTATAGAGCAAAATCATTGCACCTTTTCCAAATAGCCATTTAATAAATGTTTTCCATCGTATTTTTTCTTATGCTTTTCATAGTGTCTATGAAGGGAATTAGACAAAAATTCTTTGTTCTCATAGTCTGGAAATACAGTATGTTGTCAGTTTAGCCAACACAAGTAAGTTATTGTACCATTTAGGCGGTCTACCATAGATCACTCATTTCCAATAGAATAACAGTT
>NC_081418.1:28866419-29018919 GCF_949786415.1 Peromyscus eremicus | reverse complement strand
AGTAAGAGTGAGAGAGAGAGAGTGCATGAGAAAGAGAGAGAGAGACAGTACGGAGGATAAATTTCATTAATGGATGTGAATTAACATCCTACTGCCAAGAGCTGACCCTTTCTCCTGACATGTGCGTCTAAGTCATTCCTGTCACTCTTTCCCCATTAATATTCTGAAAAAGACAGTGCATTGAAGAGGATAGAATAAGATAGTTCACTTAAACAGGCACTGTTGACCTTAGGTTGGGGATTTTTCTTTAATTTGCTTTTCTTAAAAATAAAATATTAATCACACTGGAAAAGGCAAGCAGAGTTCCTTTACATTTTTTTCAATATATTCCATTTCTAATATTGCATTCATTAAATAAGTCATTGGACATTTTGAACATTTTTAAGTGCCAAAAGAAGATAGAAATGTAATTTTCAGGGGAAAGTAGATGAGACAGGCTGAGGTATCCTTGTGACAAGTCCTATTTCTGCCAACCTCCATGGACATGCCATAAACACTGGTCTTTGGGGATCTTAAATGATTTCTGATCATTTCACTACCATAAGTTTTTAACTTTGTAGAAGTACAGTCCTCCAACATGACTTTCAACTGAGAGCGAAACTTACTGACAAGAGCTTGACAGTCGGTTCAGGTGTAGGGATGGCTGCTATTAAATATTTTAATTTATGATTTGGGGTTGATGCTTACATTTATGAGAGATACAATGCAAACTTGAACATACATTTTACATATATTTTTCTTTCAATATGCAGGACCAGACCAATGCAGAAACATTGAAGTTCTTCTTACGTCTGGAGATAACTATCAGTATCATATACAATGATAAAATATTGACACTGAAATTAAAATTAGTTTGCCCTGAAAAAAAAAGAAAAAAAACACTATGTGCATATGTCACCTGAAAATAATCTTGTATCTCTATCATTAAAAACAAAGGTAACTTCAATAAAAAAAAAATTAATGGGAATTTGGAAAGAAATGCAAAACACATGGCATTAAGGCATTAGGTTTTTAATATTAAGAGGTACACATTAAAATTCAACTTTGGATCCTGTAATATGAACTTACAGTAATGATGAAAGTGTGGGGGCCAATTAATATGCATACATGCCTTAAATACCTCTAATTAAAGTTCTTGTCTCTATGTAGCACCAAAGGTCTAAACTTTGGAATGGAGATACATTTTATGAGAGTCCAGATGCAATGTTGTATATACCTGAGTTTTTTTAGGAAGCGTGCAACCCTATAGAGTATTGATAACTCCAACTCTATCTGAAATAGCTTAATATGTGAGAAGCTACATTTACGTCCTTTAATACTAGTTTTATTTTTGGTTTATGTGGCTTCTCATTTTAAACACTGTGGAATATGCATTTTAAATACTATGGGATATTAATATAAAATTAGTTCAAACTTGTCCAAGTGTAGAGTAATTTAGCCAATGTATTCTATTCACTGAAGTAGCCAAATAAGATTATTTTTCTCTAATTCTTTGATTTATGAAGATTTAAGAGTTTTACATGAATCAATAGTGAAATAGATTTTATTTTTCTAGGTTAGTACAAACTTTGGAGAAAGTTGAGTGGGAAAATTTTAAGGGAAATCAAAACCAAATCAGCAAAAGCATAGAAACAACTGACCGTGTGCTTACTGATGCTTACTTCTGCCCGGCATGTTCATGCTGCATGCTGCTTATCTCTGCAGCATGAATCAGGGGTTATTCATTCAACAAATACTGTCAGTGCTTGCCACATGTCATATACTGTTTCACTGCATATGATACACTGAAAACCAGAGACTTCCTCCTTCATGCAGTTAGCATATCAACGAGAGAGACAAATATAAGATTAGACACTATGTAAATTATATAGTAACTTACAAAATAATAGATGCAAAGGCGTAATGGAAAACGCTGAGGAATAAGGGGTTGGGTGTTTGGTATGGTTGAATAAAATAGCATGGGAAATAAATTCCCTGTTGAAATAAGAAGGTAAAACATGAAGGGCAGGGGAGATGGCTCAGTCAGTAAAATGTTTGCCACACAAGCAGGAGGATCTGAGTCAGATCTCCAGAACCCATGTAAAAAGCCAAGTGCTACACCTGTTAACCCAGCCTGACGAGAGGGAGACAGGGGACCCACACGTTTCCTAGGCAGCATGTCTGGATGCATTGGCAAGCTCCAGCTTCACTAAAATACCCTGTCTTGAAAATAAAGGTGGAGAGCAGTAGAGAAAGATACTCAATGTCAGCCTACACTGACGTTAACCTCTGAGTTATGATAATTTCCCAGGGAAGGAAGCTAACTTCCGTCAGCCTCACTTGGCAAATCCAGGTGGCCTAATAGCATGTAAACCTGCCTTCCTAACATTTTCCACTGCTTTCCCAGATGCCTTTGGTTTTAAGGTTGGGATTCAATCTTATTACAATGATTCTGAATAAAAGTTTTCTCATTTTAAAACAGTGGTCTGGTGTAATTTTCCTTTTACAAACTGATAAGAAGACCTTGCCAGAGGCTTTTGTAGGTATTTGAGCAGAAAAGAATGGTGGCTTCCACCACAGTCTGAATAAAGCTCCATGGATAACACTGTTTATCAGAAGGAATATGGGTTACAACAGAAAGAGAGGGGTAAAGAGATTGATGGGAAAGAGGGAATGCCAGAATATTAGCCTAAATACTCTATTTCTGAATTTGTCTTGAGTTCCTGCATATTTGAAGGAAAACATTTAAATCCTCAGATCTCAAAATAAGCGAGTCTCCTTATCTTCCCATCTGTCATTAAGCCCTTCTTATGGCTTCTTTCCTAAACTGAGAATATGTTGCTTTTAATCACTTGTTTACTTTTTATGAGATTTAATGCCAGGGATCATTCTATTTAATTCATTTTTATTATGGATCATATAATATATACAACATAGTATGTGAGATGTATTCCTCCAGTTTATAGAATAATTTAAAATACAGTGTTCTCTCAATTATACAGGTTTAAGAAAAGCTGATTCACAACTTTGAGGATTCTATTGTGTTCTTTCCAGTCATATTTTCTCCTTTCCCATAGAACTAATCAAGATCCAAAATTTTATGTAGATTCTTCTTTCAGACTAACTTTAAAGTGTTTTTTAAATTGCTATGAACCAATGGCTGAGGGGTCCCCAACTGGATCAGGCCCTCTGAATGGGTGAGACAGTTGATTGGCTTGATCTGTTTGGGAGGCATCCAGGCAGTGGGACCGGGTCCTGTGCTCATTGCATGAGTTGGCTGTTTGAAACCTGGGGCCTATGCAGGGTTGCTTGGCTCGGCCTGGGAGGAGGGGACTGGACCTGCCTGGACTGAGTCTACCAGGTTGATCTCAGTCTGAGGGAGAGGCTTTACCCTGGAGGAGGTGGGAATGGGGAGTGGGCTGGGGGGAAGGTGAGGGGGGCAGGAGGGGGGAGAACAAGGGAATCCGTGGCTGATATGTAGAACTGAACTGTATTGCAAAATAAAATAAATAAATAAATAAATAAAAATAAATAAATAAATAAATAAAAATAAAAAGGAAAAAAAAAATTGTAATGACCACTTAGAAAAGCCCAAGTCATACTTTAAGGATAAAGGCAACATTTCTCTAAGATGATATTAGAAGCTATTGTATATCTTAAACATGTGTAAACTTACTAAGAGTAAAAATTTGCTGGAGAGATGGTACAGCAATTAAGAGGAACATACTACTCTTGCAGAGGATCTGAGCTCAATTCACAGCACCCCTGCCACACTGCTCACAACCACCTGAATCACAGTTCTGGTAGCTCTGGTCCCCTCTTCTGGCCTCTGTAGATACCTGCACTCACATGCACATGTCCACATGCATATATACAGTTAAAAAACAAATCCTTAAAAAAGTGAAAAGCAAATAGCATAATCACTATAGTTTTTATTTTCCCCCAAGGCATTCATTCTTTCTGCTCTTAGGGTGTCAGCTGGTATTACCTTGTATTCTGGCATTAGAATTCTAAGTTACAAACCACATTGGTTTCTTATGAAATCTTTCTTCTTCCCTTATAGATGGCCGCTGCTAACTGTGTCATCCCATGCCCTTTCTTTCTCTTGCTTCTTTTCTATTTATTGTAAGGAACATCACTCTTTGTGGAATAAGATCACTCTAGGTCTGGTTTTACTGCAGTTACTACATCAAAGACTTTTCTTCCACATATGGTGACAATAGAGGTTAGAGCCTCAGTATAACTTATTTTCAGCGGCCACGATTTATCCCACAACTACTACATTTTTCATACTTCTATTTACTGCTGTAAAATCCTCTGAAGGGATCTTAACTTCATCTACTGCATCAAAGGCCTCAGAGTAATTAGATTTAATGAAGAGGGGATTCTTAATCCAGTCAGGTCAACAATGAAGAATAACCATCATAATACTGGGGGCCCATGTTAGGACATATATGGTCCAGAAGACAGGGCCTATGCCCTATAAAGGACTTTGCCATATCAATAAGGCCTTTAATGGTCTACAGTGAAGAATGTGGTAGGAATAATTCTTTTCATAAAGAAGAAATTGTTGCATTTTGTAATTTTTATTGTTAAAAAGAAACTGCTTCTTGAGGTATTAAAACATACAATTTTATTATTGAATGTATTTTTGTAATTCATATAATAAATGACACAGAAGGTTCACTGTTTTGAGTGGGTCTCAGGTAGGGAATGTTTTACATAATATTCAAGCTATGGTGTATTTATTCTTGGTGTGTGTGTGTGTGTGTATGTGTGTGTGTGTGTGTGTGTGTATGTGTATGTGTGTGTGTGTGTGTGTGTAACTGAAGTTATGTGCTGATGTTTCTATAACAAAATGCCTTAGGCTGGGTGTAAAAAGTGTAAGAATATATTTTCTCCAAGTTTTGGAAGTTGAAAGTCTTAAAGAAAGGCACTGGATGTACTGATTTCTAGTACACTCTTTCCCCCTGCCTTGTAGATGGCCACTGTGTCCTCTCATGGCTTTTTTCCCTTGTGACTCTTCTTCCACTTATATGGAAATCCCTTTAGAAATAAAATGAGACTAAGATCATTACTATTGTGACTTTGTTATTAGAGGTATCTGTGATGGGAAATATTGACCTTTTAAACTTCTTCACAACACACATCCCTCTTCTTACGCCTTTATTTTTTCTTTTAAAATATATTTTAGCCGGGCGGTGGCAGTGCACACCTTTAATCCCAGCACTCAGGAGGCAGAGGCAGGCAGATCTTCATGAGTTGGAGGCCAGCCTGGTCTACAGAACAAGATCCAGGAAAGGAGCAAAGCTACACAGAGAAACCCTGTCTCAAAAACCCGTATATATATATATTAGCTTAAAAGCTAGTGCGGCTCCGTAAAGCTTCTTCATATATCCTTAGTTTTGGTTAGCCTGCTCCCTCCCCATCCTTTATTCTAAGCCCTTGTTCCCATTCTCATTCACAAGTATTCCTCATGCATACTTCATTTAAAAAATTATATTTGACAGTTTTCTAATTGTATATGGTGAATTCAGTTATTTTCATCCCCCATTTCCCTCTCTCCTTCTCCCATAAAAATCATTTTTTCTTTAAAAGTCCCTTCCGACTTTCAAGACTTGGTGTGTGTCCCATTGAGTTTAATTAAGTTGCTTTCATGATAAGGAGTGTGAGGCTATTTACTGGAACCTGGGTAACATCAGGAATTATACCACTGAAGAGAGTAGTAGCCCTGTCCTCAAAACATCATCAACTGTTCATAGCCTTTCAGGGAGGGGTGAGACCTTATGACTCCTTCTTCCCTCCATGATAAAACACTGGATGGTCCAATCTTTTGAAGATCTTGTATGGGCAACCAGAGAAGCAATGAGTTCCCAAGTGTAAAAGACACCTCTTTGCAGCATACTTCACTATTTCTCCCATTCATTCTTTCTGCCATTTCTTGTGCACATTGTTTCTTGGACCCTGGACATGGTGATATAGATGACTATTTACTTCCAAGCAATCGCCATTCCTTCTTCTCAGTAGTTTAATGAGGTATGAGTCTCTGTATTAACTGTGACCTGCTATAATAAGAACCTTTCATAACAAAGACTGAGAACACTAATTTATGGATGGAGACATGAGCATTTGGAAGGGAGTGTGAAGACAAGCAAGATGGCTCAGTGGGTAAATATGCTTGTTACCATACTTGACGACCTGGTTTCAATCTCTGGAACTACATGATGGAAATTAAATGCCAAATCCCATGAGTTGTTCACTGACCTCCATATATATATGCTATATATATATGCCATAGTATGCTTGTGGCCATATGCACAACACACAAATTAAATAAAAAATATATAATAGAAGGAAATTTGAAAAATTTCCATTTAGCAAAATGATATTCATGAGTTTTCCCCTTAGTCCTATGATCTACCAAGGTACCAGCTTTTGAACAGATTACAGTACCAGAGATGAATTGTTTTCTATGAAGTCATCCTTGATTCCCAGCAGGAAGCTGTTAGTTGCTCCCACCATAGTCATACCACTATTGTATCACAGGCACATCTTTCTGGGATTGTCATTATTGTAGCACACAGAGTCCACAGCTAGGTAAGACTATTAATGACTTTTCCTCCCCAACAGACTACATAGTACCTTCTAGCACTGTGCAAACTAGCCAGCAGTAAGAATGCTTCCAGCTCAGTTCCAGCTCAATGTCCCCATATGTTCTGTGACCAAAATGTGTGTTTTTTGTCAATCATAGGGTCTAACCATCAAGTCCTGATGGCAAGAGCAAGAATAAGGTGAATACCCTGTATTGTGTTTGTGTCTTCTAGGACTTTCATGATCAACAACTTGTAGGGAAATGCCCCACACTGTGGGGCTGTGTGCTGTGGCTTTTGTTTAATAACTTGTTGCTATAGGAGAAGCATCCCTGAGCCCTCCACTCTCTCTCAATGCAGAGAACTGCCATTCAAACACTTTTGTAAAAGAAATAACAAATTTTCAATAAGTTTAAGATATTGTTTCAGTATGGATTTTTAAATTTTATCTTTGTTTATCCCTCTCCTCCTGTGTTCTAATTTCCCCAAGTCTCTCCTTACATAAAACACTTCATTGCCAATGTTTCCCTGTTTACCTTTATATCACATGTTTTTCAAGTCTGCTATCTTTAGGATTTTCCATTCATGGTTAATTTATATCTTCTTAGACTCTATATACACTATGCAAAATACACTACTTTAAAAGCAAGTAGGTGGGATACATATATAAAAAAGACAATGCAGAATTTGTTTTTCAGAGACTAAATTGCCACACTCAGTATAGTTTTCCAATTCCATCTTTGTACAAATGTCATAATTTCCTTTTTATTTAGAACTGAATAACATATTGTGGATATGAACCACAGTTTTATCACTTATTGTCTTAGTTAGGGTTTTTATTGATTTGATGAACACCATGACCAAAAGGCAAGTTGTGGTGGAAAGAGATTATTTGGTTTATGTTTCCAAATCACTCTTCATCATTGAAAAAAATCAGGAAAGGAATGCAAACACAGCAGGAACCTGGAGGTAGGATCTGATGCAGAGGCTATCGAGGGGTGTTGCTTACTAGCTTGCTTATCATGGCTTGCTCAGTCTGCTTTTTTATAGAACTCAGGACCACCAACTCCGTAATAGCACCACCTACTATTGATCACCAATCATTGAAAAGCCCTACAGGGTTGTTTACAGCCTGATTTTATGGAGGCTTTTTCCTAATTGAGGTTGCCCCCTCTCAAATGATTTTAACTTCTGTCAGGTTGACATAAAACTATCCGTTCTGATACTCATCATTTGTAGATGGACATGTAGGCTGATTTATTTGTCTGACTATTGTAAATAGTGCAGCAATGAAGATGGATGTTCCAAGGAGAGAACATGTATCTCTATAGAAGAAGACAGAGTATTTTGGATGTATGCCTGGGGATGGTACAACTGAGGCATATGGACATTCAATGTTTAGTTTCATGGTATAATCTTTAATTCAGAATTAAGATGGTAACTTATAAATGATAACAAAAAGGGTGGAGTTTCCTCATCTACAATGTAGTATACCTTCCAAATCCACAATTAATATATGGTGTGGTAGCCCAATTAACAGATGTGAAACTTCTCTATTATTACAATATTCATTTAGCTTCAACAACATCAGGAATCTTTAGTTTGCTTTGAGAGGCCAATGAATGAAAAACACTCAGTTTCACAATGCACTATCTTCCTGAAGTGTTTAGAATGGAGAAAACCAATCAACAAAGCAGGTAGAGCAACACCATAGTAAAGGCCCAGCAGATCTGAAGATTTTCCTTGTTTCAGAGGCTGGAGGAAGGTGTCCTCACAGAGAACATAGATGAATTTGGTAGACCACCTTAAAGAGACAGCAAATTTAGAGGCCCATCTAAATACCTGGACAGCCCGGTCAATGACTTGAGGGATATGTACCTAATTTCCATCTTTGTGTGCAGCTGCATATCCATTGTACAGTAAACATTTCCAATGCTTTACTTAGTAATTGAAACCTTAGTAAGACTCATTTATCTTGGGTGTTATTATATGTCCTTTATATTACTTGGCCTAAACACTTAGATGAAGATCAAAATAGTTCTATACTTAATGATAAAGAAAAGGTTATGTTCCAGTTGTTCACAGTGCCCCTCAAAGGGCATGCATGAAAGAGTCATCAGATAATGAGATACAGCCTCCAAATAGTTTTGTAACAAGCTCATGCTTTCAACACTAATTGGTGATGTTTATTTTCTGTTGTGCTAAACATTATCATGCACATGTGATAGAATTTTTTGTGGAACTTGAAATATTATGCAATTTTATTTTTAATACATTAGTCTGAGAAACTGTTTATTTTTAAAGTTTGTTATTAAAATAGCTTCCATTGATTTTTAATTGAACCCAAATCAGTAACATACTTCTTGTATAATGCTCATTTTTATTTTGTAAAAATTTTGTCTAGAAATTTTATACATGTGTTCATAAATATAGAAATTTATATAATATGTCTATAATATATAGATATTCTTAACTTGCAATCTCTTTGTGTAGTTTGAATACACAGATTATAAAAGCATCATAAAAAAGAAGGGGAGTGTGTCTTCTTTTATATTGGGCATGTAGAAATAGGAGACTATTCTTTGTATGTATGCATGCATATGAAACATACATCACAGAGAGTGTGGAAAAGACCTTTAAACTATGAACTTGATATTTTTAACTCTTTTGTTATCAGATTATTAAAGTTTTCAATTTTCTTTACTGAGTGTGAAAAGCTTTGCTTTAAAACAATCTGTCTATTGCACTTGTTTTCAAGTTTGTTAAGATAATTTTATGCTTTATCTCATTTCAATATCTTTTATTTCTTATATTTTGTGTATAATGTAATTGTACACACCTTGTAATTCCAGTGAAAGAATTTCAATAAACATTTTCATTTAGACTCTGGCCAGGGAAGCAGGTAGGCTAATTTCAGATCTTCACCTCTCCTCCTTCCCTCTAAATCTAATTCTCCAGCCTTACCCCCAACTCTGTGTCAGACCATTTGCTATGTCCTCCCCTTAATCTCTCTGCATAGTTTGCAAATCTTCTCCCCCAACCTTCTTCTCCACTCATCATGTTATCTCAGCCCCAACTCCAGCAGTTGTTCCCTGGAAACTTACCAGCTAATACTTCCAGAGAAGCAAGTAGGCCAGCAAAGCAAGTAGGTGAACTTCTGATCTTTGCTTTCCCTCTGTCTTCCGTATCCAGTCCCCTGACATGCAAAACATATAAAGACTCAACAAAGAAAGAGAATTGCAGACCAATATCCTTTATGACGACATCTGCAAAAATTCTCAATAAAGTACTTGCAAACCAAATCCAAAAATGCATTAAGAAGATTTTCTACCATGATGAAGTAGGTTTCATCCCAGAGATGCAGGAATAGTTTAAGATGTGTAAATCAACAAATGCAATCCACTACACAAACAAACTGAAAGACAAAAACCACAAAATCATCTCATTAGATGCAAAAAAAAAAAAAAGGCCTTTGACAATATCCAATGCCCCTTCATGATAAAAGTCTTAGAGAGATTAGGGATACAAGGGACATAACTTCAACATAATAAAGTAGTTTACAGCAAGCCCATGGTCAACATGAACTTAAATGGAGAGAAGCTCAAATTAATTCCACTAAAATCAGAAACAAGACAAAGTTGTCCACACTCTCTATACCACTCAAAATAGTACTTAAAAATTTAACACGAACAATAAGACAACTAAAGTAGATAAAGGGGATATAATATTGGAGAGGAAATAAATCAAAGTATATTTCTTTGGAGATGACATGGGAATATACATAAGTGACATAAAAATTACACTGTGAAACTCATACAGCTGATTAATACTTTCAGCAAAGTGACTTGGTACAAAATTAATTTATAAAAACTCAATGCCCTTCCTATATACAAATGACAAATTGACTAAGAAAGAAATCAGGGAAACAAGAACTTTAACAATAGCCTCAAACAATTAATAATTTAAGGGTTACTCTAACCAAGCAAGTGAAAGACTTACAGGATAAAAAACTCAAGTCTTTATAGAAAGAAACTGAAGAAGATATCAGATGAAGGAAAGATTTCCCATGCTTACACATTGGTAGGATTAACACGGTAAAAATGGTCATCCTACCAAAAGCAATCTACAGATTCAATGAAATCACCATCAAAATTCCCAAAATTGAAAGGACAATTCTTAACTTCATATGGAAAAACTAAAACCCAGGATAGTTAAAACAATCCACTGCTAGAGATCTCACCATTTCCAATTCAAGTTGTACTACAGAGCAATAGTAAGAAAAACTATATATTTATGTGAAAATAAACATGTGGACCAATGGAATCAAATTGAAGACCTGGCCATAAATCTGTACACTTATAGACACCTGATTTTTGATAAAGGAGCCAGGAATACACACTGAAGAAAAAAAAAGACAATATCTTCAACAATTGGTACTGGTCAAACTGGATATCTGCATGTAGAAGAATCCAAATAGATCCATATTTACAACCTGCACAAAACTCAAGTCCAAATGGGCAACGACCTCAACATAACACCAGGTACAATAAATCTGATAGAACTGAAAATGGGAAATAGGCTTGAGCTCATAGGCACAGGAAAGACTTTCTGAACAGAGCACTATTAACACAAACAATAAGATTAACAATTAATAAATGGGACCTGATTAAACTAAAAAACTTCTCTAATACAAAAGACACCATTGTTCCTATAAAGAGGCAACCTACAGAATGGGAGAAGAAGTAAATGCCATATATATATATATATATATATATATATATATATATATATATATATTTAAAAAGATATTAACTTACATATATAAGTTAATATAATGCCATATATATATATATATATATATATATATATATATATATAAAAGTTAATATCTTTTTAAAAACTTTTTATTGATTCATTGTGGATTTTATACCATGGCATAGAGGGAAAGGGCAGGACCAGCTCTCCTGTCCACTGTACGTACTAAGAGGCAAGGTGGGAAGGGTATCTTTCCCTCACCAATACCGCCATATGGCTGACAGGAGAGTGGAGTCAGCTCTCCTGCTCCCATATCCTCTGGGCTGGCTCACCAACACCCCTGCTAAGAGGATCAGCTCTATTGTACTGCCCTGGTGAGGTGCAGTGCTGATTCTCCCACTCCCATGACCCCTGGACCAGCTCTCCCATCCACCACAGGTGGCAAAGAGTGGGGTAGGGGGAGGTCTTCTTTACTTCACCCACTTCACCATGTGTCAGATGAGGTGTGGGGCCAGATTACCTGCACCCCAGTCAATAGAGTCAGCTCTATTATACTGCCTGGGCTTGTAGTTGATTGAGAGGGGGCTGTTTATTTGAGAGAAGATTTTTAACAACTACACATCCAATAGAGGGCTAATATCCAACATATTAAAAGAACTACATATCAAGAAAACAAACAAAGCAATTAAAGTGGGGTATAGTATTGTAGAATATTATTTTAAGATGTGTTAAATATAAAAGATGTGGAATATTTGTTTAATGATACAGAGATGTGTTGCATTCCTTTATATTGCATTTGTTTAACTCTATGAAGCTGTGTTACTTTGCCTGTTTAAAACACCTAATTGGTCTAATAAAGAGCTAAACAGGGCCCCGGACTTCCCTTCTCAAGCACAGGTGAGTGCCCTAGCTTGCCCCCGACCCCATCCCTGGGCACCAGCCACTCCGGGGAAGACCTGCCCAACTTGGGCCCAGGTTCTGGTCCCCGGGCAGGTGCCCTTCTAGCCCCACCGGGAAGGATCCCCTTCTCCAAGACCCCTGGCAGACCCTGCAGTCTCCACGCCCTGCCCCCACGCCCATCCGCCTGAGCCCCAAGCCTCTTCCTGAGACTTAGAGGCCGGCCCCCAGCTCCCATCTTGCCCCGGACTTCCCTTCTGAAGCACAGGTGAGTGCTCTAGCTTGCCCCCGACCCCATCCCTGGGCACCAGCCACTCCGGAAAGACCTGCCCAACTTGGCCCCAGGTTCTGGTCCCCGGGCAGGTGCCCTTCTAGCCCCACCGGGAAGGATCTCCTTCTCCAAGACCCCTGGCAGATCCTGCAGTCTCCACGCCCTGCCCCCACGCCCATCCGCCTGAGCCCCAAGCCTCTTCTTGAGACTTAGAGGCTGGCCCCCAGCTCCCATCTTGCCCTGGATTTCCCATCTGGAGGGGAGAGAGAGAGAGAGAGAGAGAGAGAGAGAGAGAGAGAGAGAGAAGAGCACCCATCCTCCCCAGGACTTCCCTTCTGAACAAGAGCTCCCATCCTGCCCAGGACTTCCAATTTGGACAAGAGAGCTCCCATCTGGACAAGAGAGAGAGACTTCCTGAATCTGTCAGCTCTGTCTGAACCAAGTGTGCGGATAAGGCCAGGAACGAACCACAAGGAGATGGGCAGACGTCAAGGCAGAAACACATACAACAAAATGAATAGTAATACACCATCACCAGGCCCTAGCCCTCCTCCAACACCTAGACCTGAACATCAGAAATTGGAAGAAGCAGAAGAAAATAGCCTTATGAATGTCATCATGAAGAAGCTAGAGGCTCGTGTAGAGGAAAAGACAAAAAAAATGTGAAGAACGCTGTAAACAACTAGAGGAAAGGGCAAACAAATTAGAAGAAATAAAAAAAGTCCTGGAAGAGAACAATAAAATACTGAAAGAAAATCAAGAAAAATCAATGAAACAAATGAAGGAAACAGTCCAAGACCTGAAAAGGGAAATAGAAAAAATGAAGAAGACACAAACAGAGGGAATGCTGGAAATAGAAAATCTGAGAAAACGATTGGGAACTTCAGATGCAAGTATAATCAACAGAATGCAAGAGATGGAAGAGAGGATCTCTAGCGTTGAAGATACAATAGAAGAAATAGATTCATCAGTCAAAGAAAACACTAAAGTCAACAAAGTCATGAACCAAAATGTCCAAGAAATTTGGGACACCATGAAAAGACCAAACCTACGAATAATAGGGGTAGAAGAAGGAGAAGAATACCAACTCAAGGGCACAGAAAATATATTCAACAAGATCATAGAAGAAAACTTTCCCAACTTAAAGAAGGAAATGCCTATGAAGATACAGGAAGCCTATAGAACACCAAACAGACTAGACCCCCCAAAAAAGTCCCCTTGCCACATAATAATTAAACAATTAAACGTACAGAATAAAGAAAGAATATTAAGAGCAGCAAAGGAAAAAGGCCAAGTGACATATAAAGGCAAACCTATCAGAATAACACCCGATTTCTCAATGGAGACTTTGAAAGCCAGAAGGTCCTGGACAGATGTAATGCAGACATTAAGAGACCATGGATGTCAGCCTAGACTAATATACCCAGCAAAACTTTCAATCCTCATAAATGGAGTGAACAAGACATTCCATGACAAAGCCAGATTTAAACAATATTTATCCACAAACCCAGGCCTACAGAAAGCACTAGAAGGAAAATTCCAACCTAAGGAAGTCAGATACAACCTCGAAAACACAGGCAATAGATAAAGCCACAGCAGTAGACCCCAACGAAGAAAAGTACACACACATCACCACCAAAAAATAACAGGAATGAACAATCACTGGACATTAATATCTCTCAATATCAATGGACTTAATTCACCTATAAAAAGACATAGGCTTACAGAATGGATACAAAAGCAGGACCCATCTTTCTGCTGCATACAAGAAACACATCTCAAATTCAAAGATAGACACTACCTAAAAATAAAAGGCTGGGAAAAGACTTTCCAATCAAACGGTCTTAAGAAACAAGCGGGTGTAGCCATCCTGATATCCAGCAAAATAGACTTCAAACTAAAATCAATCAAAAGAGATCAAGAAGGGCATTACATACTCATCACAGGAAAGATCCACCAAGATGAAGTCTCAATTCTGAACATTTATGCCCCAAACACAAGGGCACCCACATATGTAAAAGAAACATTATTAAATCTTAAATCACATATAAAACCCCACACATTAATAGTGGGAGACCTCAACACCCCACTTTCACCACTGGACAGATCCCCCAAATCGAAACTTAACAGAGAAATAAAGGACTTAACTGATGTCATGACTCAAATGGACTTAATCGACATCTACAGAACATTCCATCCTAACAAAAAAGAATATACCTTCTTCTCAGCACCCCATGGAACCTTCTCTAAATTCGACCACATACTTGGTCACAAAGCAAATCTAAACAGATACAAAACAATTAGAATAATCTCCTGTGTTCTATCAGACCACCATGGTCTAAAGTTGGATTTCAACAACAACAAAAACTACAGAAAACCTACAATCTCATGGAAACTGAACAATACCCACCTGAATCACCAATGGGTTAAGGAAGAAATAAAGAAAGAAATTAAAGACTTCCTAGAGATCAACGAAAATGAAGACACCACATATCCAAACCTATGGGACACTATGAAAGCAGTACTAAGAGGGAAATTTATAGCACTAAATGCCCACATAAATAAGCTGGAGAAATCTCACACTAGTGACTTAACAGCACACCTGAAAGTTCTAGAACAGGAAAAAGCAAAGTCTCCCAGGAAAAATAGATGCCAGGAAATTATCAAAGTGAGAGCTGAAATCAATAAAATAGAAACAAAGAGAACAATACAAAAAATTAATGAAACAAAGAGTTGGTTCTTTGAGAAAATCAACAAGATAGACAAGCCCTTATCCAAACTAACCAAAAGACAGAGAGAGAGCATCCAAATCAACAAAATCAGAAATGAAAAGGGGGACATAACAACAGACATTGAGGAAATCCAGAGAATCATCAGGTCATACTTCAAAAACCTCTATTCCACAAAACTGGAAAACCTAAAAGAAATGGATAATTTTCTGGATAGGTACCACATACCTAAATTAAATCAAGACTATTTAAATAGTCCAATAACCCCTAACGAAATAGAAACAGTCATTAAAAGTCTCCCAACCAAAAAAAGCCCAGGACCAGATGGTTTCAGTGCAGAATTCTACCAGATCTTCAAAGAAGAGTTAATACCAATACTCTCTAAATTGTTCCATACAATAGAAACAGAAGGAACATTACCAAACTCCTTCTATGAGGCTACAATTACCCTGATTCCCAAACCAAACAAGGATACAACAAAGAAAGAGAACTACAGACCGATCTCCCTCATGAACATTGATGCAAAAATACTCAATAAAATACTGGCAAACAGACTCCAAGACCACATCAAAACAATTATCCACCATGATCAAGTAGGATTCATTCCAGGGATGCAAGGATGGTTCAACATACGAAAGTCTGTCAATGTGATACACCATATAAACAAACTCAAAGAAAAAAACCACATGATCATCTCACTAGATGCTGAAAAGGCATTTGACAAAATCCAACAACCCTTCATGATAAAGGTCTTGGAGCGATCAGGAATACAGGGAACATACCTAAACATAATAAAGGCAATTTACAGCAAGCCAACAGCCAACATCAAATTAAATGGAGAGAAACTCAAAGCAATTCCACTAAAATCAGGAACGAGGCAAGGCTGTCCACTCTCCCCATACTTATTCAATATAGTACTTGAAGTTCTAGCCAGAACAATAAGACAACATAAGGAGATTAAGGGGATACAAATTGGAAAGGAAGAAGTCAAGCTTTCCCTATTTGCAGATGACATGATAGTATACTTGAGCAACCCCAAAGATTCCACCAAGGAACTGATACAGCTTATAAACACCTTCAGCAACATAGCAGGATACAAGATCAACTCCAAAAAATCAGTAGCCCTCCTATATACAATGGACAAAAAAGCAGAGAAGGAAATCAGAGATACATCACCCTTTACTATAGCCACAAATGACATAAAATACCTTGGGGTAATACTAACCAAGCAAGTGAAGGACCTATATGACAAGAACTTTAAGTCCCTGAAAAAAGAAATTGAAGAAGATGTCAGAAAATGGAAAGATCTCCCATGCTCATGGATAGGCAGAACTAACATAGTAAAAATGGCAATCTTACCAAAAGCAATCTACAGATTCAATGCAATCCCCATCAAAATACCAACACAATTCTTCACAGACCTGGAAAGAATAATACTCAACTTCATATGGAAAAACAAAAAACCCAGGATAGCCAAAAGAATCCTGTACAATAAAACAACCTCTGGAGGCATCACGATCCCTGACTTCAAGCTGTACTATAGAGCTACAGTAATAAAAACAGCTTGGTACTGGCATAAAAACCAACATGTGGACCAATGGAATCGAATTGAAGACCCTGATATTAATCCGCACACCTATGAACAAATAATTTTTGACAAAGAAGCCAAAAGTGCACAATGGAAAAAAGAAAGCATCTTCAACAAATGGTGCTGGCAAAACTGGATATCAACATGTAGAAGGCTGCAAATAGATCCATATCTATCACCGTGCACAAAACTTAAGTCCAAGTGGATCAAGGACCTCAACATAAATCCAGCTACTCTGAACCTGCTAGAAGAGAAAGTAGGAAGTAGTCTTGAACACATTGGCATAGGAGACCACTTTCTAAACAGAACACCAGTAGCACAGACACTAAGAGAAACAATCAATCAATGGGACCTCTTGAAACTGAGAAGCTTTTGTAGGGCAAAGGATACGGTCAACAAAGCAAAGCGACAGCCTACAGAATGGGAAAAGATCTTCACCAATCCCACATCTGACAGAGGACTGATATCCAGAATATATAAGGAACTCAAGAAATTAGACATCAAAATGCCCAACAGTCCAATTAAGAAATGGGCTATAGAACTAAACAGAGAATTCTCAACAGAGGAAACTCAAATGGCTGAAAGACATTTAAGGAATTGCTCAACATCCCTAATCATCAGGGAAATGCAAATCAAAACAACTCTGAGATACCACCTTACACCTGTCAGAATGGCTAAGATCAAAAACACTGAAGACACCTTATGCTGGAGAGGATGTGGAGCTAGGGGAACTCTCCTCCACTGCTGGTGGGAATGCAAGCTTGTACAACCACTTTGGAAATCAATATGGCGATTTCTTAGAAAATTGGGAATCCATCTCCCCCAAGATCCAGCTATACCACTCTTGGGCATATACCCAAGGAATGCTCAACCACACCACAAGAGCACTTGTTCAGCTATGTTCATATCAGCGTTGTTTGTAATAGCCAGAACATGGAAACAACCTAGATGCCCTTCAACTGAAGAATGGATAAACAAAATGTGGTACATATACACAATGGAATACTACTCAGCAGAGAAAAACAATGACATCATGAGGTTTGCAGACAAATGGATGGATCTAGAAAAAATCATCCTGAGTGAGGTATCCCAGACTCAGAAAGACAAACATGGTATATACTCACTCATAACAGGATACTAGATGTGGAACAAGGATGACTGGACTGCTACTCACATCACCAGGCAGGCTACCTGGAAAACAGGACCCCAAGAAAGACACAGGGATCGCCCAATGACAGAGAAATGGAATGAGATCTACATGAACAGCCTGGAACATGAGTGGGGGTAGTGAAGGGCGAGGGTCGAGGGAAAGAGAGCTTGGGTGAGTGGGAGATCCCAGCTGGATCAACAACAGAGAGGGAGAACAAGGAATAGGAGACCATGGTAAATGAAGACCACATGAGAATAGGAAGAAACAAAGTGCTAGAGAGGCCCACAGAAATCCACAAAGATACCCCCACAACAGACTGCTGGCAATGGTCGAGAGACAGTCCGAACTGACCTACTCTGGTGATGGGATGGCCAAACACCGTAATTGTCGTGCTAGAAACCTCATCCAACTACTGAGGGATCTGGATGCAGAGATCCATGACTAGGCCCCAGGTGGATCTCTGGGAGTCCAATTAGCGAGAATGAGGAGGGTTTATATGAGCGAGAATTGTTGAGACCAAGGTCGGATAAAGCACAGAGACAAATAGCCAAACAAATGGAAACACATGAAATATGAACCAATGGCTGAGGGGTCACCAACTGGATCAGGCCCTCTGAGTGGGTGAGACAGTTGATTGGCCTGATCTGTTTGGGAGGCATCCAGGCAGTGGGACCGGGTCCTGTGCTCATTGCATGAGTTGGCTGTTTGAAACCTGGGGCCTATGCAGGGTCCCTTGGCTCGGCATGGGAGGAGGGGACTGGACCTACCTGGACTGAGTCCACCAGGTTGATCTCAGTCTGTGGGGAAGGCTTTGCCCTGGAGGAGATTGGAATGGGGGGCGGGCTGGGGGGACAGTGAGGGGGGCGGGAGGAGGGAGAACAAGGGAATCTGTGGCTGATATGTAGAACTGAACTGTATTGCAAAATAAAAATTTAAAAAAAAAAAAAAAGAGCTAAACAGCCGATAGCTTGGTAGGAGGAAGGATAGGCGAGGCTGGCAGTCAGAGAGAATAAAAAGAAGAAGAAATCTTGGAAGAGGAGATCTAGGAGCAAGAGAAGGAAGAAGACTCTGAAGCCAGCCACCCAGCTACACAGCAAACCATGGAGTAAGAAGTAAAGAAAGGTATATAGAATAGAGAAAGATAAAAGGCCAGAGGCAAAAGATAGATGGACTTTTAAAACAGTACTCTGCAGCCTTGGTGGGTTTGAGCCAAGGTGCCCAGTGGGTAAGGAAGACACACCACGCAGGAGATGTGGGCGGCAGCTAAGGAAGCATGATGGAAAGTCATTCACACTAAGCAGGCAGCACCCACGTGGAAAGTTTTATTATTAAAGGGGAAAGGGAGAAGGGAAGGGAGGGAGTGAGAAGGGGGAGAGAGAGAGCACTAAAGAGAGAAGAGGTGCACACCTAGTGGGAATATACACACACATATGTATATGAGAGAGAGAGAGAGAGAGAGAGAGAGAGAGAGAGAGAGAGAGAGAGAGAGAGAGAGAGAGAAGACGGGGGAGGGAGGTTTTTCCTCTTAAAGGAGGAGTTATATAAGATAATATCAGAATGCTGGATGAGTCCCCAAGGAGCAGGCGAGAATGCTAACATTCCCTAACATTCCTCCCCTTTTGATTATTATAAAAATGTGAGTTATGGACAGCAAGTTGGAGGGAGATGAGGGCACTGAATTCTCAAGACTGCTTCCTGTTGATTTTGGTGTGAAGTGGGGAGGGAGGAGTTGGGAGTCATGGTCATGCACAGCGTGAGGTGGGAGTGAAGAAGCATTCAGTTAGCTGTCATCCTGGAAACCCCTTAAGGGAGCTGAGAAGGCAAGTTGCTAGAAAAAAAAATAGGTTGTTATCATTGGCTTCATGAGCAAGGCTAGCCATAGAAAGAGTGATGACTTTGAGAAAGAATGGGACAGAGAATTGTCCTGGTTGTACAGAAGAGACAAGGGTGGATGAGCCAGATGAACGAACAGATATGTCCTTGAGTCTGGAGTGGTGGTACCAGCAGTGATGTTTCAGGAGCTTGGGGAAATGGCACACCAAATCAGAAGTACAGGAGCCATCACATCTGCTGTTTCTCTGGAGATGGAAAATTCCTCTATCCATCCTGTTAAAGTGTCAATGAATTAGGAGATAGTGAGTTTTTATGAGTGGGCATATGGGTGAAGTTACCTGACAGTATTTGCCCAGTTGGTGTCCATGGTTCGTGCAGTAGCTGGTGGTGTGTCTGGAGGGCCTTTGAGGGTTTGGCCTTGGCATGAGTCTGGCAGGAGGAGTGGATCTGTGAAGAAACCTGTGTCTGTAAAACAACTGGAACAGATTTACATCTTGGTGTCATAGCAAAAGCTATGACTTTGGGTAAAAAGGCATGAACATTTTCTAGGGCCTAGTTTCAGCCCAATGAAACACATCTTTAAATCTGTAACCAGAGGAAATTTACTGAATGGAAGTTGAGTAAGTAAAGAAGCAGGAGGGAAGTTTCCCTATCTTCTCTAAAGCTAACTTGTCTCTAAAAGCTGGGGCCAGTAAGTTCAACAGAAATTTAAGGACCCCCAAGATTGTCTGTAGTCAGTGCTCTATCAGTTTATCAAAATTGCATTTATCAATGTTAAAATTCTGAACCTCTGAAGTCACATCTGAAATCAGTATCATGAAGTCTATGAATGAGGCACACCTGTCTGTACTTTTAACAGGAAACTTACTAATGAACTGCCAATGCCCTTGTAGCCTTGGAGATGGGGGGAAAGAACTGTTAAAACTGGCAAACACCATCAGATGTGAGAAGAGTAAGTAAGTGAACAGAAGTGAGACAGCTTTCTTATCTTCTTATAAACAAACTTTAAAGTTGTTTTTTTTTTTATCTAATTCACCAGTAGACACTGAGAGCAGTCATTGCAAAATGAGTTTATCCCCTCTTTGCATCTGAGAGCAAGGTAAACTGTGTCTAGACTTAGTGTTAGCTCTAAGAGAGTGAGGATTTTACATAGAGAATTGAGAAGGCATCTGAAGCCTTGTTTGCTGCTGTTTAAACCTGGTTTTAACTGGAAGGTTTCTCCAATCCCGTCCAATCCCACGGTCCTGCAGTCACTTATAAAATAATCACTCGGAGGCTTATATTAATTACAAACTGGATGGCCTATGGCTCAAGCCTCTTGCTAGCTAGCTCTTATAACTTAACCAGTTCTTCTTAATCTATAAGTTGCCACATGGCTGTGGCATTACAGCTCTGCTGGCATCTTGCTGCTCCTTGGGCAGCAGCTGGCATCTCCTTTTACTCTCCTTTCTTCTCTCTGTATCTCTGCTTGGATTTCCTGCCTGCCTCTAAGCTGCCTTGCCATAGGCCAAAACAGCTTTATTTATTGGCCAATAGGAGCAACACATGTTCACAGCACACAGAAAGATATCCCACAGCACCTAGTTGTCAAAGGACATCAGAGGTCTGAGAAGGATAAATTTTACCTGAGTTAGCAATTGAAAGTGATAGAGACTTACTTGCTGTCTACATAGACAGTCATCTCAGGGTCCTCCATGGCCATTGAGGGCAGATGTTTCAGGGCAAAAACATCAGTCTTTGGCTGCCAGGTCTCAGAAGATCCAACAGTTGTGGGGTATCAACTTGTGGGGAGGACCAGCCTACCTCATCTAGGCAAAAATGAGGTGGAGGATTCTGAGAGTCCCATTGTTCATGGTCTGAAGAAGGCCCTGGCAGCAGTCAAGGTGAAAGCCAGTAGTTGAGGTGAAAGGTAGTTTTGTTCAGTGGCTGGTGCTGCCACTCTGGAGCAAGTTTCGGATGGAGGTTCTTCTGGGCCCATCCATCTTCTTTGGAGGAAATAAAGGTGCTGCCAGGAATCAGCATACCTATCACAAAAATATTTTAATTAAACATTTAAATGCCATATTCTGCAGATTTCTGAGCATTTGATGACTGTCTGTCCATTAGGTTCATATGAATGGCTGACTATCAGCTTATGTTACCTAACAGTCTCCAATATGTTAGCATAAGTCTAGGACTTACTGTCTCCCGAGAAAGCCAAGAGGAGTGACAGGGGAAAGATACCAGGGCCAAATGGGAACAGGAGAAAAGGG
Organism: Peromyscus eremicus; assembly: GCF_949786415.1. Classification (NCBI taxonomy): domain Eukaryota; kingdom Metazoa; phylum Chordata; class Mammalia; order Rodentia; family Cricetidae; genus Peromyscus; species Peromyscus eremicus. The sequence continues at coordinate 28,996,875 of NC_081418.1, read as the reverse complement.
GCTTGTGAGTTGGAGTATAGCCCAACTCTGAGAAACAGGCCCTCTTAGGGGACCAGAAACTCCATTATAGAATATGTATCTTGTTTATCAAATACCTTATTTGTCAAACTTATGCCATCATTCATTTAAATTCTCTAAAAGCTTGGTGTTGAACATTTGGCAAAAACATAGGTGTAAATCTCTAAGTTAGCTTTTGCTAATCTGAATTGATCTTTATAACTTTCAATTTCTATTATCATATAGAGTATATTATAAACCAGATTAGAATCAAATACAGCTTTACATTTCTACCATTACACAAAAAGTCCATACCAATCCAAAATGTTTGAAGCTTGTTGCTATTTCATAACTACAGTTTTGTCATTATTGTAAATCTCAATGCAAACATCTGACATGGAGGTGGTCCTAGGCTATCCCTGTAAAAGGATTCAGAAGAAGCAAGATCCTTAAGGGTGGTTTCCTTGTTACTGCTGTCTTTCTCTGTCATGGATCTACTTTTTCAGCAGGGCCATGGAGTTCCTAATGATCCCTGAACAGTTAACATAAAAACAGCATTTCTCTCTTAAGGCCTTGCATAGGTCCCTTTGTTGAAGGAATGATAACTAGGGGGACCAATTGAACACATTTAGGTCAAGGCCTCTTCTATCCTGGAGAACTATTTTAGCTAAAGAGGAGAGTGATTTCTCTAAATGTGCAACAGATTTTTCTAGGGCAGTGACATCTGCATCTACTGTCACTCTTAAGGCCCTGTAGTTCTGATCTTTGAGTATAGCCAGATTACAATCCTGAATGGTTTATATAGGAATAATAATTTTAAGGACATATAATACATCTTTGGTTCTGCATAAAGAAGGTCAAGTATTATTATTGCAGAACCATTTTAGTTAATAAATCTATCAATTGACAGCTCTGGATTCAGTTTCCTAGTATATAAATGGACATTATAGGTAGACATTTTGTCCCCTATACCAATGAGTTTCTCCTTGATTTAGCCGTTTTAGTCTGTTTTGGGGACAAGGATGATGTACTGTCTTCTATAGCTGCTTCAAGCTGAAATGAGGCATAGGTGGTCAGGGCCCAACAAGGATAAATGGCTAGTCAAAGGTAAGAAAGGAATTTAGGCAATGGGGTACTTACCAGAAGCATATGGTTATCTGACGCAGCTATAGAGACAAGGAACAATCATGTTGGCTGGGCTGGAACATATCAGCCTTTAGCAAGTCATTTGGAGCTCATGGTCATTTGGAGCAAGTTGCAGTCAACAACCAGTGCTTGGATGTGTCTGCCAGCCAAATGGAAACCTGTTGAGACAAGTTCAAACTAGGAACAGAAGTTAAAATTTATGAACTTATTTGGAACTTTTAGGTCCATAGTTTTAGTAATTGGGAAGGGGAGGAGTTCCAGAGAGAAAGTGCCATCCTCGAGAACAGGTGGGTAGGGAAAACTCAAGCTGTATTCTTATTTTATAAAAGAACATAAAAGGTTTAGACATATTAGTGTTACCAATTACTATTGAAATTCAAATTGTAGAAAAGCAGGTAATGGGTATCTAAACTCTGCCTTTGAGTCCTAGCAAATTTATAGATTTGAGTTAAAAGGTATATACATTTTACTGTTCAGGGAGAGTCAGATACAGATTGGAAAAAGATGTCTTTGGCTTGATGAGAAGTTAAAGTTTATATTTAGAAGACAATCAAAGAAAATCTAAAAACCCGAGCTTGTGACCCAAACAGCACCAGAATTAATGTTAAATTCTGAACTTTTGAAATCTTAATATAACAATATCATATAGGGGAAACTAATCTGAATTTATGTCTTAAAACAATTTTGAGACCCTCAAAGTCTATCTAAGCTTTAGAAAAAGCGAGGCTTGGTTTTTATCTATAAATTGAGCTGACAAGTTGGGCATAGCCTTATAAATTTGAATGTCTTAAAAATTGTTCTTAATAAAAGGTTTAAAATTTCTTAAATGTCTTCCTGCAGTATCAAAAATAAAGTACCATCCTTTATTTTAAGAAGGAGAAAGCGTGACATAACCACAATCTCGCTACAATATAGTGCAAACAATCCCAGAGTTTAATCATTATCATCTGGGTGACTCTTAAATTACAAAGTTTAGCTGTCAGAACAAGACGTATTTTTGAATATAAAAGCATGGAGGTAAAGCTTTAATAGCTTATTAAACAAGAGACATATTAAATAGGAGTTGAGTAAACAAGAAGAAAGGGAGAACCAGTGTGTGCTGAGAGAGACAAGGCTGGCCCCTCCGTCTCTGACCCACAGGCTGTACCGAACTGTAAAGCTGTCGGTAGGTTGAAAGCGAATTTGTCACAGGTGGAAGAGAGCGAACCAGAAAGCAGCCCTGCCATAGGTGAGAGGGAGCAGATCTGTCGCTGGCTGGGCAGGCAGGTGAGGTCCTGGCACAAAGCGGGCAACCCCAACAGGCCCCATCAGGGCATGCCAACGAACAGAGACACCACATGTAGCAGAGCTAGCGCGAGAGGTCCAAGGGCAAAAGAGTGAAAGACAATGTCAGAGCAGGGACTTGGGAGAGGCAGGCCCTGACTACATCAAAGATGGTCCATGAATCCAAATGACCTTTGATGTCTTTCACCTTCAAGATGGCATCTGACGACGTGGTCATGTGTTGTTTTTTGTCTTTTTTTTCTTTTTCTTTTTCTGTAAGACAAAATGGAACAGATATGGAACACATAATCTCAAGCATTCAAAAATCAATCAGAAACACAGTTAAGTAGCCACACCATTCATACATTTACATCCATACAGAAGAAATAGACTTTTAAACAGAGAAATCCTGGGAAAGTTTCAGCTAACCAAGTTGAAAATCCTAAAGAGTTTATGGTATAAGGCAGCCTGTAAGAAACTGTAAGAATGGAGCTAGGGATTATCAGTCTTGGTGCAGCTGCAGCAAGGCTCTGCTCTGCTCAGCTCTTCCTGGCTCCATGAGCGGTGGCGGCAGGGGCAGGAGCTATGCTCTGTGTGGTTCACCCCTGACACCAGCTGCCAGGCATTTGGGCAGCCGGGTGCAGGAGGGAGGCAACAGAGACAGAATAGAATTGTGTATGTGTCGGGGGAGTGGGGGAGTAGGCATTTCCAAGGTGGTGGGAGACTGATTGTGGGACCAAGTCTGAATGTGGTGATAGGAGCATTTTTGATGAGTAAGGTAGAGAAATATGAGATTCAATGGCTATTGATCCTTGTTGTCCTGGGGATTAAGCGAGGATAGATTCAAATGGCTCAAACTGCTCAAGGTTTCATCAAACAGAGAGTGGGTGTCAGGGCAAAACCTGGAGGACATGTGGTCGCCTGGTACCAGCGCTTATGAATGGAGCTGAGAGGTGAAAAACCACAGTCAAGATGAATCCTCACTTTTGGGAAATGGCCCGAAGGGGTATGCTTACAGATTATGGCAGTGTTGGATGAAGTGAGTGAGTGTTGAAGCTTCCAGGGGTTCAAGTATGTTTTAGACTGCAGGCAGGCAGGAGAAATGCACCAGGAGGGTCTGGCGAGTCGCATAGCACCAATGTTATAAAACTATATGTGGCAGCCTTGGCAGGTTTGAGCCAAGGTGCCCAGTGGGTGAGGGAGACACACCATGCAGGTGACAGCAGGAGATAGCCAAGGAGCCATGGTGGAAAGTCATTCACACTATGCAGGCAACATCCATGTAGAAAGTGTTATTACTAAATGGTAAAGGGAGAAGTGAAGGGAGGGAGGAAGAAAGGGGAAGAGAGAGAAAGACAGAGAGAAAGGGAGAGAGAGGGGGGGGTGGTGTTTCCTCTTAAAAGGAGTTTTATGTAAGATGACATCAGGATGCTGGGCAGATCCCCAAGGGGCGGGCCAGAATGCTAATATTCCCAAACAGATGGCATAATGTAAGTTAAGAAAAGCTGGCTAGAAATAAGCAAGCGAAGGCCAGACATTATAAGCAATAATAAGACTCTGTGTATTTATTTGGGAGCTGGGTGGTGGGCCCCCAAAACAACAACAAAATAGATGAAAACAGAGAATTCTCAAAAGAGCAAACTCAAATGGCTAAGAAACTCTTAAAGAAATGTTCAACATCCTTAACTGTCAGGAAAATCAAACCTAAACTACTTTGGGATTTCATCTTATGTCCATCAGAATCTATGGCTGGTGGTACTGCAAACTTATCTAGCCATGATGGAAATCAGTGTGACATTTCCTCAGGAAGGTGGGAATCAATCTACCTCAAGATCCAGCTACATCACTCTTGGGCATATACCCAAAGGACGCTTCTTCCTACTACAGAAATACTTGCTCAGTTACGTTCATTTCTGCTTTATTCATAATAACCGAATATTGGAAATAACCTAGATATTCCTCAATAGAAGGATGGATAAAGAAAATGAGCTACTTTTAAACAATGGCTATTACTCATTTTAAAAAATGAAAACTTCAAGTAAAAGGATGAAATTACAAAAAAAAAATCTTGATTAAGGTAATCAGGGTTCAGAAAGACAAATATGGTTTGTATTCACTTATATGTGGATATTAGCTCTTAAGTCAAGGATAACCAAACTACAATTCATATAACCACTTGGTTAGGTATAAAGTACAGGATTGGGATAGGAGTAGATAGATCTCCCTAGAACAGGGAAACAGAATAGAATGTTATGGATGGATGGGGAGGCTGGAACAAGAGGATCAAGTAGGGATGGGTAAGGAAAAAAAGGATGAAGGAGTGAATATAGGGAGAGACAGTTATAATTAGAAGTCATTTGAGGGGTAGTATCAAAACCTAATAAGTAGAAATTTTGCAATATATACATGTATGTGAAGGTAATCTAGATGAAATTGCCAAATAACAGTGGGAAACAGAGTCCCAGCTGGCCATCTCTTGCCACTAAATGAAGCTTCCAATACTGAAGTTTGTTTACATCTATTTGAGTTGTTGGCCAAAGTGGTCTAGTGGAAACCACTGAACAACCCAAGCTATTGCACAGACTGTAGATGCTTTCCACAAACCAACAACAAGGCCTCATTGCTGAAGAAACACCTACAGAACTCATTGAATATGGAGAATACCTAGAGCCCTTACTCCTTTGTGCTAACGTCTTGGATATGGGAAGGTACTCTGCACTCTACCAAAGGAGGAAAATAAACATCAACCTATCCACAAACCCTTTGATCTACAATGGTGTCTTGCATGCAAGATACGCTAGTGGAATGGTGGTGCAAAGCTTGTGTGACCAACCAAAGAATACCAGATTTGATGTAAGGCTCACTCCATGAGGTGGAACCCATACCCAGTACTGCTTGGGTGATGAAGAACATGTGATCAGATAGCTCAGAGGCCTAGTGTAAAACTAAATACTGCTGTTTTAAAAACAAACAAACTAACGAATGAACAACAAAAGCATAGCAATAAAATATCTTCTAATGATAATTTGCTGTATTCTTAGATCAATGCCTTGATCAGTCATCATCAGTGAGGAAATGGAGACTCAGAGCTAAACATTATGCAGAGAATGAGAGACCATGGAGCACTCTGCTCTAAATGAGATATTTCAGTCAAATCCCTCCCCTCAGAGCTCAGGGACCCCTGTGGGATAGAAGACTGAATGCTGTGGAACAATTCTTTTCTACACTGTGAATGTGTATTATTCTTATTTGTTAATAAAAAGCTGACTAGCTGATAGCTGGGCAGGAAGAGATTGAGCATGAGAGTCAGACTAGGAGAATTCTGAGAAGAGGAAGGGCAGAGTCAGAGAGTTGCCAGCAAATGCAGAGTAGCAAGATGAGAATGTCATACTGAGAAAAGGTACCAAGCCACATGGCTAAACATAGATAAGAATTATGGGTCAATTTAAGTATAAGGGTTAGCTGGTAACAAGCCTGAGCTATCAGCTGAAAGTTTATAATTAATATAAGCCTCTATGTGATAATTTGGGAAGTGGCTGCCGAGTATTTGGAAACAGACAGTCAGGACAGGAAATGTTCGATTACAACTGAGTCATTTGCTTTTATTATGGCTTCCAGTTTACTGGTTTTATGAATTTCCTGAGGGTGCAAACAAGTAGGTCTCTATGTCGATATCTCTCTCTCTCTGTGTGTGTGTGTGTGTGTGTGTGTGTGTGTGTGTGTGTGTGTGTGTGTGTGTTTTCCTAGGCTCTTTCCCTTCTTTTTTTTTCTTTTTCCTGTTCATCTTACTATATTTTATTACTATTCCTAGAAGTCTATTTTTTAAGGAGACAGTATGGGGATGGATCAGATGGGAGGGTAGGTGGGTAGGAAATGAAAGGAGTAGAGAGAGGGAAATCCATAATAAGAATACATTACATGAGGAAAAAAGAATATTTTAAATAAAGGAAAATATTTTTATTTAATAAAGTGTATAATCAAGATAAATAATTTAATCTAATTATAGCATCCTTGAGTTAAAATATAGACAAAAGAATAGTATTTATTGATTAGTTATTGAAAGCTCTTTGTGTTTACCCAGCAATATTTTTTTCAGAGACATGTCTATTATAGAATGTAAGAAATTTAAAATAAAATTTAATATTTTGCAAAGATATTGCTGTATACTTAAGTCAATTACTAAAAAGTAAAAGATACTTTTCTAAACTTGCTTTTAGAATAAATGAGTTTATTATAGAGAAAAATTAGGCAGCAAACACTCACAGACCAGAAGTTTCATCACTCTCAGAATTCTTTTATTATTATTAGTTTTTTGACATTATCTTGCTATTCAACCCAGACTGACCTTGAACTAATGGTTCTCCTGCATTAGTCTTCTGAATATTGAGATTACACTCAATGGCTCCCACATCTGCCTATCTTTGAAAACAAATCTGTTTACATCTACTTTTTCTTATATAACCCATGGGCAATTTCTTAGTTTCTAAACTCAAGCATTTAGCAGAAGAATTGTATTCAAATGTACAAATGAGTTCTTAGAAAATGTCTACTGGCTTATTCTGTAAATGTCAGTTACCACTGGTAAGGCAATTTTATTTTCTGTTCTCAGTAGAACAGAAACAAATAAAACATTTTACTTTTAAGTGACAAAATGTTGGTCAGACAATTCTAATGACAGAGGGAATGTTGAATGGAAAGTGTACTTACAAATTGTATACATATGCATTTCTCTGTGCCCTACAGAGGGAGTTGATTTGTCAGTTAACAAAATACAATACACTCAAAGTGCCAATTTGAAATTATTTACAAAAGAGGAACACTGAAGGTATTTTTGATGTTTGAGAATCTAAGTGTATTATGAATGAAATTGTTTTAGTATCTTGTTGAGTCTTGCTTAGCTCTGCACATTTTACTACAGCTACTTTTTGATAGAGGAATAATGTGTGATCCAGTTCTACAGAAGATCTATATAATGTACATTATATAGCAAGAACACTTGGTTTCCAGAAGACAACAAATTCAATGCATTTGGAACTGGGTCTTAGTTTTCAAATATACTTTCTTAAAGAAAATGGGTTTATAAAAATCTTAATTGGGTAGTTAATAGTTGGCTTACTGTTTAGATCTAATGAAATCATGCTAAGTGACTGAAAAACTCTGTACCTGCACACACAAGAAGTTACTATTTCATATTTTGCTACTGATGTGTTCTCATTGTCAATCTTGGGCTTCAGAAGCTACAGAAATAAACTCCCATCATTTGTGCTATTCTTCAAAGGTACAGTGTGGGGTATGATAATATGGATGGGAAGCACATTTTTATTTGGCTGTCTACATTATATTATCATTCTCCAAAGATTACCCAAATTCCTCTTCCTGGAACACTGCTTTGGAATGGCTTCAAAGTCTTCCACCCCGACGGGGCTTAGCACTGTTTGGCTGAGCTTGGGGCCAAGGAGGAATAAACCAGGTTTTCACCTGCTGCACTCCGCTCATCTGACAGGCCCTCAGCCAGCACTATAGCTTGCTGCTGGCTTCCATTGGTGATTCATGGCTAGTCAAAGGGTGTCTAAGACCTTAACATTTTTAAATACCTGTGTTTGTTGCTCCTCTGAGGAGTTAGCAAGTGTCATTCCAGTTTGTGGTCAGGCAAGATTTTCACCCTGTAGAACACTGAATGGTTCAGACTTAAATCTTGCTTTCCAGCTTGAGGGATTCTAGAGGATGGTCTCAAGATTTGGCAAAGTGATATTTGCCCTGGGCTGTTGTTGGTTGTTTTTACTTTTTGCTCTTTTGGCAGCCTGTCACCCAGCTCCCAAATAAATACACATGGAGGCTTATTCTTTCTTATAAATTCCTGGCTTAAGCTTGGCTTATTTCTTACCAGCTTTTCTTAACTTAAATCATCTCCTCTATCTTTTGCCTCTGGGCTTTTATCTTTGCCTCTGGGCTTTTATCTTTCTCTATTTCTGTATATCTTACTTTCACTTTTACTCTGTGGCTGGTCCCTGATATCTACCTTGATCTCTCTTGCTTTGTGGATCCCTCTTTTCTCCTTCTACTTATACTCTCTGCCTGCCAGCCTCACCTATCCTTTCTCCTACCTTGCTATTGGCCAGTTAGTTTTTTATTAGACCAATCAGGTGTTTTAGACAGGCAAAGTAACACAGCTTCACAGAGCTAAACAAGTGAAACCTAAAAGAATGCAACATATTTGCATTATTAAAACAAATATTCCAGCAGGGTGATGGTAGCACACACCTTTAATCCCAGCACTCGGGAGGTGAAGACAGGCAGATCTCTATGAGTTTGAGGCCAGTCTGGTCTAGAGTGAGATCCAGGACAGGCACCAAAACTACACAGAGAAACTTTGTCTTGAAAAAGCCAAAAACAAAAACAAAAAGAAAAACAAAATAAAACAAAAAACCCAAAAACAAATATTCCACAGCATAAACAAATGTAACATATCTTCAAATAATATTCTACAACATTGGGATGTCAGAGATGGATGTAGAGAGGGATTTTATTTCCAGAAGTTTCTAGCTGATGGCTCATCAGAGGTCTTATAAAAATGGCTTCTTACTGCTGTTCCTGGTCAATTTTGAGAAGAGAGAACTCTTGGCACATGCATGGTATGAAGATCATAAGATTCCTCTCTGGCTGGACTGTAAGTCTGCTCTGCAATCTAGTATTAATCGTGTTTTTTAATTCTCAGGATGTTTTTCTCCTTTGGCCTATGCAGCTCCTTCTGCTAGCATAACTAGAATAGGACTTCTACTTCTTAGCATTTGTCTGTCACTGTCTCTGTCTCTGTCTCTGTCTCTCTCTCTCTCTGTCTTCAAATTATCTGTCACAGAAAGTAAGTTTGTATTTTCTGAGGGTCTCTATTTCACTTAAGCTGAGATTCCTGCCCTATACAATTATATTAACTCTGTACTGAGCAGTGAGCACTTCATGCCCATGACTGAGCACTCTGTAGCAGACACTAGATTCTCTCTCCTGCTTGACTTTCTAGAATTATTTTGTTGTTGTTTTGTGGAATGTTGTTACTATGGTTGAAACTAGTGTCTTTCCACTATCCTCACCTTGTCTCTGGCTTATTCCACAGAGATGTTAACATAGGTGTCACCTGCCATATTTCTCCTTATTGTCATTCCTGTTTTGCAAGGTTTCATGTGCTGGGATGTCTTTCCATATGCTGTGAATATGTGCTGCTCTGATTGATTGCTAAATAAAGCTGCATTGGCCTATGGCAGGACAGGATAGGTTAGACCATACATTCAAACTGAAGAATAGCTGAAGAAGGGTGGAGTTGGGAGAGATGCCAGCCTGCAGCCCAAGGAGCAACAAGATGTCAGCAGACTGGTAATGCCATGTCCACGTGACAACATATAGATTAACAGAGATGGGATGAGTTAAGTTATAAGAGCTAGCTAACAAGTAGCCTGTCCCATAGGCCATACATTTTGTAAGTAATATAAGCCTCTGTGTGTTTACTTGGGATCAAGAGGCTGTGGGAAACAAGTGGGAGAGATTCATCCAGACCGTGTGGCTAGGTGGGACTGGAGAAGCTTCTGACTACATTCATGGAACTATTATGTAATGGATATGTTGTAATTGGGATATTTTTGTTCAGTCATTGACTTGTCCATCTGGTTTTTAAGCTTTAATCATGTATACCGATTTTGAAAATTTAGTTTAAATGTTCCTGAATTATTACCACTTATAGTGTTCTCAAATTTAGTTTTCTAGATATTTCTGATATTCTCTGTCTTACAAAAGAAAATGTCTGTGGAGAAGGACCAAAGAGTGGGCTTCAGGAATTTGGAGGATAGTGGAAACCAAGGGTAGTAAATTAGCAATAGAAAGGGTGATGCATGGAAAGGCCTCATTAGCACAATACTGTTTATTATTGAATGTTCATCTCTGAGAAACCAGATGCCACACCTAGTCTGCTGTGGATATTGATCTGTATAAATAAAATGCTGATTGGCCAGTAGCCAGGCAGGAAGTATAGGTGGGACAAACAGAGAAGAGAATTGTGGGAAGAGGAAGGCTGAGTCAGGAGACGCCAGCCTGCCGTCCAGGGAGCAGCATGTAACAGGCACACAGGTAAAGCCACGGAACATGTGGCAACATCTAGATTAACAGAAATGGGCTGAGTTTAAGTGTAAGAGCTAGTCAGTCATAGGCCTGAGCTAATGGCTGAGCAGTTTTAACTAATATTAGCCTTTGTGTGTTTATTTGGGTCTGAGTGGCTGTGGAAACACAAGGACTCAGGAGCCGGGTGGACACAGGAAAACTTCAACTATACTAGTCTAGTGTTACATAGACTGGCTTTATATCCCTTATGGATATGTAATTATTTCATGACTATACAAACAAATGCAAAATAATGAAGATAAAAGTTCAAACGACAGACACTCAATCCTGCTAAAACATGTGCAGAAAAGAAAAAAAAAAGTAACTTTTTTTTTCATTGCTACTTTATAATTGTAATTTTGCTTCTGTTGTGAATCATAATGTAAATATATGATATGCAGGATATCTGACATGTGACCCCAATGGGTCTTGATCCTCAGATTGAGAACCATTGGATTAAAGCCTGTTAGTGGGAGGGTCAAGAATCAGCTGGATTAATAAAACTAGCTGTGAAGCTTGTCTACAGAGAAACATATTTCTCTGCTTTTCTTTTTCTTTTTCTTTCTTTTTTCTCTCTTCTTCTTTTTTATTTTTATTTTTATTTATTTTATTTTATTTTATTTTATTTTATTTTATTTTATTTTTTGGTTTTTTTGAGACAGGTTTTTGCTGTGTAGCTTTGCGCCTTTCCTGGAACTCACTCTGTAGCCCAGGCTGGCCTTGAACTCACAGAGATCCACCTGCCTCTGCCTCCTGAGTGCTGGGAGGAGGTCTTAAATACAGGCTTACAGCACAATGGGAGAACCCCGGAGGGCAGTAGTTCGCTATCAATATTTTGCAATCTTGCATCTAAACTTTTAACACCCATTATGTAGGATACACAGACAAGGAACTTCCCTTAAGCATTCAGGAGGTTGAAAGCCAAGAGGGAATTAGCATAGGGAGGATATCAAGGTCACGGTCAGCAAGCAAGGCAACAGTTACGAAAGACAGGGGCCAGGACCCTACAGGTCCACCTTTTACTAAAAAATGAGCTTCTGAATTAGGTTGTGTGGGATGTCAGCAGGTCACCTTACCCGTCATGGAGATACTTGCCCAGGCCACACAGGCACTCTATCTTAGGTTGGTGAGCACCCCCCAGGTATTACCTGTCTTTGAATACTCATTATCATACAGGCTCAATCGTGTGTGAGCTGCAGAATTAACTGTTGCCAAAGATCTCAAAGTGGTGCTGGGCTTGCAATCTGTGTATTCGACACAGAAAAGACCAACAGAAGTCCTAACCCACCCATGGCCAGTAGGCTAAAGGCAACTGAGCCATTGCCTTCCTTAAGGAGCCTTACTGCAAATTGGAGTCCTTGTAAGATGGTATCCCAAAAGCAAATGGAATTTGAGTTTATAAATTTATAATTTTCAAAGCCAATTGAAATTTATTTAACTATTGAATTAAATTTATCATGCCCAATAGAATGAAAAATTAATTAACTGAGGTAGCTACTTTTGCTGCTAGGGTCTCCACTGTGCTAGCTCTAGTAACCAATTATGAAATGGTAATCCCAGAAACGGTAGCAGTGGTGGCCGCCACTGCTATAACAGCAACAATGGCAGCAGCGATGTCAAATTCTCTTCTGGAGCGTGTGGGCATCCACTGGCATGGATACAACTCCATGCCAGTAACTTTTAAAAGAAAAGTAACTTTTTCACAAGGACATTAAACTTTAGTTGACATATGAATAATGAGGATGCTCAAGAAAAATACGTATTATGTAGAAGATGGCACCTTCCATGAAAAGAGAAAGGTACTCAGAAAATGGGTGTACAGAACTGTGCTCCACACCTAAAGCTGGCACAGGATACAGGACAAAGTGGCTTAAGATAAGGTGGAAGAGACCTGTATAAACTGTACCCCACAGAGCCTGTGAGCCATATGAGTGATATTAGTCCCTATAATAAGACAGTAGGGAGCCAGCAAGGATTTTGACTACATCCTCTTGAACATTAGTTGGTGAACAGGCTAAATTGCTTCAATAATGACAATAATTATCATTGAACTGGCTCAAATATTTATTCCTTTCTTCTATAGTCATCTAAGCACACAGGTGACTGTTTTTAGGAGTTAGCCATTGACTGAGCTGGTAAGCCATTCTGGCATCCTGATTATAATGACTCTCTATTCCTCCATTTTGCAGTATTTAATTCACAAGAAGGAAGAATAGGAAAACAAAAGTGTACATTTTTCTTTTTCATGAAATGTGCACAAACTTCTACTCACATCCTCTTGGCCAGCACTAAGTGACGTGTGACATCCATTGATTTGCAGTAGAGGCGATTTTCATTCAAACTGATTCATGGTTGTTATGTAGGCATTTACCTAAAGACAGCTAGGAAGAGAGAGAGTATAATAGGCATAGAAAATGTGTTCTCAAACATCGCTTAAAAATGGGTGACATAAATGTGAGTTAATCAGCAATATGGCAAGAGTCAGGTGTTGACAAGCTCCAATAATTTATAGTACTTTTCTCAAACAGTCTTCACTGTCAAGTGTGATTTAACTAAAGTTTAGTTATCATTTTTTTTACATACAACTTAGAAAAAGTATGTGCTAGAATTGGCATATCTATGAAAACTTGACATACAGACAGTTATCAACTAGACAGCTACAAAACAGGAATTGGGGTTGGAAAGAGGAGTTCAAGGTTCTTATTAGTTTGACTGAAAGATATCTTGGTTCCAGTGAAAACTGATTTGGGAGGAAGCATAATGAGTTGAATTCACTCACTAAATACAACAAACACTCCTTAAGCCCCAGCATTGAGCTCCTGGAAATAGAAAAGTGAAAAAGGCACCATCCCTGGAAAGCTGTTTGTATAATTAATCCTAATGATGGCTACTTATACATACATGAACCTGTGACTACTCAAGTAGAGAATCCTACATTGTATCAAATGGTCAAATTTATGTTTCAAGAAAGAAAAGATGGGTAATATTCTTGATATATGAACCCCAATGTTCTTCATATAAAATGAGAAACATTTGAAATAGGGAGAATTGCATGTAGCAAATTGCAAGGGGTAGAAAAATGGAAGAGCATCCATCCTCAGTTATTTATTATTTGCCTGGTATGTACCTCAAATTCTTTTAGTGTGGAAATACAATATGAACTAAATGATAAAAAATCCTTTCTTTAAGGAGCATCTTACTGAGATGGTCTGTATGTCAAGTGTGTTGCTGATTGGTCAATAAATAAATCACTGATTGGCCAGTGGCCAGGCAGGAAGTATAGGCGGGACAAGGAGGAGAATAAAGCTGGGAAGTGGAAGGCTGAGTCAGAGTCACTGCCAGCCGCCACCAGGACAAGCAGCATGTGAAGATACTGGTAAGCCACAAGCCACGTGGCAAGGTATAGATTTATGGAAATAGATTAATTTAAGCTATAAGAACAGTTAGCAAGAAGCCTGCCATGGCCATACAGTTTGTAAGCAAAATAAGTCTCTGTGTTTACTTGGTTGGGTCTGAGTGGCTGTGGGACTGGCAGGTGAGAGAGATTTGTCCTGACTGTGGGCCAGGCAGGAAAACTCTAGCTACATCTTACGTCACTGAGAAGAACCAGAAACACAAATACAAACCCAGAGAAATTTGTCAGTGTCATGCCAAAAGAGAAGTGTTTTAGAGAAAGAAAAATAACACAAATGGAGTAAGAGAACTCTGTGGGTAGAGCAGATCTATGACAGTTTTAAGGAGGACATTTGTAGTATACATAACTGGTAAATTAATGTTCGAATAAATATCTCAACAGAAAGAGGGCAAGGAAGTCTCAGAATTATGATATCCAGTGTGTAAAGGGGTTATTTGGAGAAGAAAGTACTGTAATTGCCATGTTTCTGAGGCAGAGATTTAAAATATTGTTTGTAGAGTGCATGTGTTCTATGCATGTATACAATATGTGACAATTAAATCAGGGTTATTAGCATTTTCATTTTCCTAAGGATTAAGAATTTAACAATCATTCCATGTGGTTGTGTGGTAGAATGATACTGTGATACACGGATATAGTGTGTACTAATCAAAAGTAATTGGTGCTTGAATTTCTATATCATATGTCTAGGGGCATTTCAGTTCTTCTCCTCTTAATAGGCATGAAATATATAATAGGTGTTGTGAGTAATCCACACCTATGTAGTCTTATATGCTATTATTCTTTCTTTAGCACCATTCTATATGTGATTAAACAAAACAAAACAAAAAACCAAACAAACAAATACCTAAAAAACTCCACCTGTAATTCCTAATGGCTAGACCTGAAATTCTTCTCTTTGAATTCTGGGAAGATTGAAGGCACTCATGTTTCTGTGAATGACAGCAGGGTGCTGTTCATGTCCCCTCAGCATTGACATTTTCTAATACTATGTTGACCTTGAGTAGCTCTCCTATTTGGGCCATAAGCCTGGGGTGACTGTGGTATTTTTCACAGCTAAGGTTGGCAGCATTCAGTTATGGCATATGCTGGAACTCTACCACCCACCCTTTTCACCTGTACTGGAGTCAAATCCTGGCCAGAAGCTGAAGTCACAGTTGCCCGTGGGCTTTGTTTTCCTGTCTGTGCTGCCTTCCTGTGTTCATTGCTGGCAGAGTTCTCATCAAGATCCTCTTGCAGTTTTGACCTTGGAAGCATCTGTGTTCTTGTTTCTTTGCTTCTTCTCTGTGCGGAAGGAGGTGAACACTGGGTGTCTCTGTGTGGCCATCTCAGAATCAAGAATGACTTGTGAATAGAGTAGTAACAAAGACAGTGTTGCTGAAATGAAATGAACAAGGATGAAATAGGAAAAATGAGTAACGAGGACTAGCAGGAATCATATCCTGTAGGGCCTTATATTCTTCAAACTTTGGATTTTATTATGAGTGCGTGATGTGGGATGCTATTGTACCACAGGAATGACATATTTTAGCTTGGGGTTGAAAAGAATCTCCCAGGATTCTGTGATAAGGCTGTATGCCAGCAAAGTAAAAGGTAGAAGCAAAGAATGCAGTTAGGCTACTAGGCTAATTCAATATGGCCTGTTTGATGAACTGCACCTGCAATACATAAAGAGAGGATGAGCCTATAAAGGTAGACCAAGATCAAATAATAATGACTCTTGAACACATTACAAAGATACAGATACTGTACAATTATGTTTTTAAAATCTCATTTCTAAATAAGCTCTAGACCAGAACCCACACTCCTTTATCTGTTTCTTCTCTGTGTCAGGCTTACTTTCTCATATTTGATTTTGTCATTCACCAATAATCATAGTGACTGATAAACTCTGATCTCACATGGAATCCTTTAATAGTTAGAGTAACCTATCTCTGCCTCCCCCATTGGTCTTACATCATGAGCAGTGTCTTATTATGGGTATTGTCCACTAAAAGCATTCTTTCTAGATAAGCTATATTCATCAGTTGAAGAGGGGCATGGAAGGTAATTACCTGTCTTTCTCCCTCTTATCTTTATCTTTTAATCATAAGGTCATATCAGTATAAAAATAAGCTGAAAATGACTAAGTCGAGCATAAAATTTAGAAAATGCAATTCCAGTTCTATATGTACTCACCTACTTTTTAATAGCCTTTATATCTATATTTTTAGGAGTGAATAAATGATGACTTTGAGAAGCTGAACTATTGTTACCTATCAAGGGAAAGCCATGCTAAGTTTAACAGCTGCCCTTAACCAAAGTAAGAAAACACATTTAAGTTATTCAGAAATACATCTTCGTATGTATCTGAACTCTGAAAGGTTGAGTCCAGTCAGAGTTAATGATGAATTAATTCTGATAGCTCTTGCCTTTATTTGTCCAGATAATTAGAGCTTAACTGTCTATACAGCCAAAGAAATTCCAAAAACAGGCTACAAGTTTATCATGTGAAAAGCCTGCAAAAAATGTCCTTCAATCAGTTGATCACATCTACCACTTTATCAGTTAAAAGTCTCACAGGTGTGAAAAAGAGGTGAAATTGGCAATCAAAAGTTAATCCCACAAAGACAGAGAGCAGGTTTGTACAAGGAAATAACAGAAGCATAGGTTATAAAACTTTTGAAGGCAGGTTATGGAGATCTTAAAAATCTATGATTTTAGTAACTAACTACAGCCTATTTTAAATAGAGGAGCTATGAAATGAGAGTAATATTTTAAAATAAATAGCTGTGGTATATAAGAGAACTGAAGTGGGTAGAATATGGAATAATGAAAAATTTGGACATTATTTTTATTATAATAAACCATAGATGAAGTAGTAACTATGAAAATGGCATTGGTGATTTAAAAAATCAATAATCACTGTTCTCAGATTTTAAAGATTTCCTAAGCACTGTATAAAAGCTTACATTCATTATTTTATTTTATCTTCAGTATTCCCATCAGGATAATAATAAACCCAGAACACTCAGTGTATAAATGTGGGATCTGTGGCACAGACAGGTGAAGAATTTCCTTGATATTCATTAGGAGGTAAATACAGGTATAAATTAACACATTCAATCTTCTTATCCCTAGAACAAAAATTAAAATTATTTAACCCATGTAGAATCTATATTTGAATTTTAAAAATGTAGAGGTAGCAAAGACACTCTTTTGGAAGAGAAAGAGTGCCATTGGCAAGGTGGAGCAAGAAAAAGGGTGAATGATGGTACACTATCAAAGTACCTTATAAAGATGTTTGATAACATCATAATGGAACCCATTTTTCTGCAACCGATACATGCTAGTGTGTGAGAGTCTGCGTGCGCACATGCACCTGAAGACACACTGTGACAAAATTCTAATTGGGATTATCTGTTGGGTATAAAATTTGGGTTATATAGGGAAACCCAGAGAAACCATTTTGATATCAGTTGACCTAAGTTGTAGATGAAAATACCGAGAAGCTGTTTGGCTACATTAGACTAATGACACAAGGTTTTCAGCAGGGGACGATAGAGTGTGACATTTACTCCACACTAGCTGTGTTTGGAGGCATGGTTCCGGTTCTAGTTTCATCACACTCATACCAAGGATTTAATCACTGAACTTATCCCCCAGAAACAAACAGACAGACATGGCTGAGATTTCAAAGCCCTGATCCATTCAGTTTGCTTTAAAATAAGGCAAAATCATGAGTTGGCCATAACTAAATTTCAAATAACCATAATATCTAAATTTTGTCAACCTTTGCACAGCATTAGTTGACCAAAGCAAACCAATGATAAGTCATCAAAATTACCTCAAATGTGAAAATGTTATTTTATAACTAAAAAAATTAGAAATTCTACTTGGTAAAAAAATAATTTAATACAGATCAAAATCATGCCCATATGTTTTACTTGATAAAAGTGATTATTCTACCAATAACAAGTCTGTAGCCTTTAAAGAACTACTGATTAGTTCTCAATTTAGTGGATTTAGAGGCATGCAGAAATGTACATCCCAGTAACTCACCAATCAGCCCAGTTACATGATCAGGAGCCTCTCAGTTAATTAAATTCCCACTTCACATTCATATAGCATTTTCAAAATCTGATATTTTAAATTTGGCAGACATATCTGCAACAAAGAAAACAATCAGAATCTGGAATAAGAATTTGTTTAATGATTTAATATATGAGATCAAAGAAGCCCATCATTTTTTTTTTCAGAAAAGAGATGTGATTAGCAAGCTTAAGTGTGCTGTATATTAAATGAAAATTCTGATCATAAAGAAAGGTAATATCGACTCAAAAGTATAATTTCTGTACTTTGAAAATCATCTCAGCAAGAATTATCTTCCCTTATCAAATTGTAGCACTTGTCAAAATCAACTGTAAAGTATTTCAAGTGCTCTTCTGAATCAACAAAACAGATGTATAGCGATGTGAGGTTGCAAGGGGAAAGAAGTAACTGAGCCAGAGGCCCATCAGTGCCCGCAATCTCTTGAACCCACACTTAACACAGTAGACACTGCGGGTCTTGGGGATACTACTTACGAGAGGGAAATAAGGCTGATTCTTAATAATATGTAAAAATATGCAAAAATTATTTTCTTTTGAATTGCTGCTAGGCATTAATCCTTTCTTTATGTTCCAGACATGTAACAGAGTATTTTTTAAATCTAAAAGGTTGTGAGACCTTTAAAAATGATGTAATTTGAAATTTTTGAAGGTGAGTCTGTGGAAGACAAAGGAATATTCTATGACAGCTAAACATTTCTGCTTTAACCATCTTTTTCCCCTCTACTTTGCTGATAAGCAATCACTCTCTATTTATATATATATATATTTGCTTCATAATAAATTTTAGCAGTCAGGACCAGAAGCTTTGAAGTCAGGATATGGATTATAAATCCTACCGCTTCATTCCATTGTTTGAGGGAAGGCACTTGGTTTCTTCCAACTGGTGAACAGAAGAGTGATAGAAATGAAGAGAAACGTAATACCAAAAATAAATAGGTTGGTTTTAAGATTGCAAGAACAACTTTGACATGATCCTGAAAACAGCAGTACCTTGTATTTAGCAATAAAAGAGGAATTTTGGATTTTTGTCATGTCCTTAATATTTTGACGCTAAAGGTTTCTCTTTACTTATCCAGAGTGATCAAATAATTTTACTCATGTGCTTCAGCTTGCTATAAGATATGACAAGAAGTTCAGTGTTCAAGATTATGTTTATGTATGTATAATACAAATATCCAGTTTAAAATGAATCCAAGTAAAAGACAAACATGATTGAAACAGATTGTAAGTCACGTGACTACTGTTACTTGGTTTGGGTCCTACTTTTTATTCATTTTGCTTCTTATTGGACATGATAACCTAGCTACTGTGTATGGTATCATATTACTAATATCCAATGGCATGAGAGGGAGGAAAGCTTCTTACAAGTGTGTGTGTGGGGGGGGGGGTGCGTGTGCGCGTGCACGCACATGCATGTGTGCACATGTGCGGGCATCATCACCATTCTCATCTATGATTGTCTGTGCCTATCTTCTATTTCCTTTCTCACAGAACTTTTGTGACAAAACTCAGAACTATGAAGGCATCCTTCAGAAAGCAGGCATGGGAAATCTGCCATACCAAAAGGGAGAGAGTGAACAAATGATGTTTCTGGAGTAACCATTTTCTATCACTCTTCTGTTCACCAGTTAGAAGGAGCTAACAAACAATTGCAGATGAAATATTTGAATCTCCACCCTGAAATGCATGCAGACTCTAGTTCCAGTGCAATGAAGTTTGGAGTAAAGAAACTGAATGTGGCCGTACAAGTGAGGCTCCGATATGGTAGGTTTATCACGCTTATAAGAAAAGATGTCAATATACCTTATCCCTTCTCCTCTATTCTCTATCCACTCATCCTTACCTTTTAAAATAAATTATCTAAAGGCTATGTAAGCACATGGTAAATAGACAGCTAACTGTCACTCAACAGAAAAGACTTCATTAGATAAGCCTGTTAGCATCTTCATACTCACATGCCATGCAGTCTCTGTAATTATGACAAAATAAACTTCTCTGACTGCTGAGGCCGACAACTCTATGCAAGTAGATCTGTCACATATAACCTGGCTTGCTTGATGATAATTTTCCAAGTTTTTTCACTGATAAGCATTTTTAGCCACGTTTCTTCTTGAGCACTTAGCCTTGGCCAATGAATAACTGAATAAAAGTTTATTGACAAAATATGTGGATACAGTTTCTTTCTTTATCAAATTTATTGGATTGGTGCTAATAAGTCATTGAAACACCTCTATTTTACTTTTTATCATATAAATCAATTTTTAAATTTAAATATATTTTACCCTATTTCCCCCTCCTCTAAGTTTTTTCTGACCCTCTCCCTGTCCATACCCTCTAAACTTTAACTTTTTTCCTCATAAAACAAACAAAAACCCAATATAACAATAAATCGCCCAAACCAAGAAAACAAAAATAAAACTATACCACAAAAGAAACAAAACAAAACAAAACAAAGAAACCAATCAATCTGTAACCGAATAAAAGCACACAATAAAAAATGCTTTGGATTCTAAAATCCCTCTTTATATTACTGATTTAACCACACTTAAGAGAAGTGTTAATGACTAATAAGTAGATCTGAGCATATTAAAAAAAACATAACTAACAGTGTTAAGGGACTGCAGATGTAAACAGATGAATAAAAATACAAATTCAAATAGCTAATGGGAATAATCCCTTTGATATCAATAGAACAACTATGTACAAAGACATAGTTTTCTATAGCTTTTGGAAAATAAAACAATGTAGAGGTCAGAGATACTTAAAACAATTTGTGCATTATTCTTAAGTCTGAGTTCTGTTAAAATCTGAAAATGTTTTTACTTTTCACTGAATTTACATAACTCTGGAAACTTTATGCTTAAATATTCATAGATACCACCCATTTTTAGCATAGAAGTCAAACATATTTTGTCTTGAGGTTTTATCTTCTTAAAACAGCCATACTTTGGAGTATTCTTCCACTCTGTGGTTCATATGTGTTCTTATATACATATACTGTCATGACCAGTACTGAGATGGTCACTGACCTCTCATAGACATTCTAACCCAGGGATCTGGTGGTGCCTGTGCACTCTGATCACACAAACACATTCACAACATTACCAAATAAGTGCTCACAACAATCTCATATCCATGGCTTCTCTGTCAGTTACAGCAATCCCCAGGGTTAGAAAAAATGGAGCATAGATTGCCATTATTTCTAGCAAACATAATCTTTATAAGTTTCAATGGTATTTTCAGGATTAGAAATTCATAGTCTCTCCAGACCTTCAGCCTTCTCTTTAAGCAAACTAAGTACGAGTCTTCAAACTCGGGAAGAAATAAATAAAACCATGTACAGCCACATCTGTGCTTATACACTCTACTGTCCAACTATCCACCCATTTTATTATCTGTTTATCTACCTGTTTATCTATCTGTCTGTCTGTCTATTCATCCACCTATCTATTATCTGTCTGCTTTGTGCTTTTCACAAATCCTATTAGTAAACAATATAGTCAGTAAAGAGAGGTAAATTGTTCATTAGTGAAAACTAGATAAGAAAGACTGCTTCTGAATTTTAATGTAGATTTGTGTCTCTCCATTTTGTTGTATTTAATAACAAGCAAAGTCTTTACTTAGACTGCAAATCTTGGTACGTGTATATTTGCTTGGAGAAGCTTGTTGTGGGATGAGGATTGATGAAGTATCTCAACCACTTTAATACACCCATTGGTTCCTGGTGGCTGGTGTAGTCATTATACATCACTGTAACCATGTTTTCACCAGAAAGACGTCTTGAGGTAAAGTGCTGATGGAAAGTAGAGCTTGAAGGGGTTGACAATGCTATTTAGAGAGGAAACTTCAGTAATTCTATCTTCATGTCCTCTCTTTTGCCCATATATGAAGTAAACATAGCTGTAGAGCCTTTTTCTGTGTCAGAAGCATTCTGTTTTGAGAAGTGATAAGTAAGGTTGAAATGCTAGCTCTTGTAGTATCTGCTTCTCCATGGGGTTAGACATTTGAAATCTTACTGTGCAATGGAATGATAGGAGTGATTGCAGACAGAGCTGTAACCAATAATTTAGGGAAACACGATTGTAACCACAGTTTACCGTAGGTTAGGTATGGAGGAAAAGACTGTGTAAGGAGAATAATGTCTGACCTATGTGGTGGTATTGTGTTCCCCAAAATATTGTGTACCTTAATAAACTTATCTGGGGTCAGAGAACAGAAAAGCCACAAGATACTTAGGCTAGAAAATGTTAGCACACACCTTTAATCCTAGCATTCCAGAGACAGAAATCCCTCTGGATCTCTGTAAGTTCATGGCCACATTGGAAACAGCCAGGCATGGTGACTCACGCCTTTAATCCCAGAAAGCAGCCTTTAATCCCAGGGAGTGGTGATAGAAAGCAGAAAGGTTTATAAGGCGTGAGGACCAGAAACTAGAAGCATTTGCCTGGTTAAGCATTTGGCTGGTTAAGCATTCAGGCTTCTAGAGCAGTTCAGCTGAGAGCCATTGGGATGAGGACACAGAAGCTTCCAGTCTGAGGAAACAGGACCAGCTGAGGAATTGGCAAGGTGAGATAGCTGTGGCTTGTTCTGTCTCTCTGATCATCCAGTGTTCACCCCATTACCTGGCTCGGGTTTGATTTTATTAATAAGAACTTTTAAGACTCATGCTACAGACCTAAGTCCCAAGTAACTAGTCGTTTAGGCAGCTATTAAATCCTAAGAGGTGAAACATGAAAAGACAAAACTCTGGGTCAGGGTCTCTGATTCAGAGTCATGATGGACAGGCTCAACACATATAGCAATACCATCATACAAACTGAAAGATCATTTGAAAATAATGCAGATAACCATCACTGATAAGACCAGTGGAGACATAAACAAATGTTACTAGTAATTAAAAAAGCCATTTCTGAGATACCTAGTTTTTAAAGTAGATATACATTTATTTTATTGTGACGATATGGAGCATAAACCATATATTGATACATTCCCTTGTGAATAACTCTCTGAAAACATGTTAGCATGAATACATGTCAGATGTAGCTTTCTGTAACTTGTAACTTCTAAATATAAAAGTGAATTTGGTGTAAATTGTTTTTAAAGAAATTGAATGTTCTGCATGCCTCCTTTTGTGTCAGTAACTGTTGAGTCTTGAGGGGAAAAGAAAATTTAGAGATGCTTCCACTATGATGGCTTATAAAATAATAGCATAAAGTTCCTTTAAAGAATTAAGAGCCCTAGATTCAGGTAAGAAGGAACAAGTAATGGTATAGCAAAATACTACAGTGACCTGCCACTTTCAAATTTGTTATAATCTTCTAACATTATCCCTGAGAAAGAGCTGTATAGTGAGGTTTCTGAGAATGTGTTCCCATTTCTTTCTATTATTAAAATACCATACCAATTTAATGCGAGAGCATGTGGTTAATCAAATGGACTAAACTCAGTAGTGATGTAAACAAGAAATGGATTTAGTGGCCCCCAATATGTCTCTTTGAGCAGGCTAATAAACTCTGTGTTGGTACACATGGTTCACACCTTGAACAGTCAGCACATCATGCTTGGCACTGTACAAACTTGTCTTACATCAACAAAGCCCAATGTGGCTTCTAAATGGGTTCAACCCAACAAAATGTGGACAATTCAAAATTTCACCCCACTCCTAGATCCTGTTTTTAAGACTGCAGTGAGACTTTCTGGCAGGATCATGAGTAAAAGAGGTGTTACCCATCATCTCACTCACTGTATTCTGTATCTCTTCCTACCCGTGCTCAATCTATACCTTAAAGTGTCCCATGTCAACTAGCACATGAGGGATAGTGTAACATTGCTTGGGCTATGGCTGTAGCTTTGTGGTTGAGGACTTGCCTGCTGTGCCCAATTCCCTGGGTTTGATCAACAGCACCCAGAATAGAAAAATTGGCTTGGTTGGTGTTGCTTTTATTTTTATTTGACCTTTAGTCCTCTTATCAAATCATGGGCTCAAAAGTTGGTTTTCAATGAAACATAAAGAGATGTTTAGTGTTCCTAGTGAGTTGGTATACTACATATTTAACTAGGTAACATACCATCTTTTCCCCACACCCATTTATCTCATACTACTTACTGTCTGTGTCCTCTCTTAGTGGATGAGATCCCCATTATTGAGAGACACATTACAATTACTTATACATACCACATTTTTTGATATTCACTGGTTACTTGGGAAACATATATCCTTTCTGTGCTCTAATTTATTTGGATTTTCGGATTTGTTAACCCTTACAACTCTGTGTGTGTGTGTGTGTGTGTGTGTGTGTGTGTGTGTGTGTGTGTTTGCGTGTGTGTGTGTGTGTGTGTGCATGTGTTGGCAGGTGTGTGTGTATGTTTGTGTGGGTGGAATATCTGTGCTAGAGGTTTATGTACGCACACATGTTCGTGTATCTGTGTGTATGTGTCTACATGTGTGTGGAAATCAGGACAGATGTTGGGTGTGTTCCTCTTTCACTTCTCATCTTATTTTGGTGGTAGTAAGTCTCTTACAGAACCTGGTGCTCAGTAATTCAGATAGGCTGACTGGTCAACAAGTCCCTTGGAACCACTGATCTTTGCTTCTTCCCCACTGGGATTATAGCTATGCTACTGTGTGGCTTTTTACATGGGTGACAGGCATCCAAACTCAGATCCTAATGCTTGTCTGGCAAGCAATTTACCCACTAAGCCATCTGTCAAGTCCCTCAACTTAAACTTTGGAGACTATTTCATTTGGAACATTAACAATCATTTAAATAATGACTTGCATGTACTTTACCCTATTGATGAGATAAGGTGGAAAATACCCTAGAAGGATTCATGTTCTGCCAAGTTCCCTCTCCATTGGAATTATGATTTTTGACTTTGTGGATAAGGCTGACAGCAGCAAGTACAATATGACTAAGATTTAGTAAATTGAATGCAGGGGCGTTGGACAGCTTTTTGGCTGTTCTGGTTACAATGTGGTAGTATTTACTATTTCTTGTCCACAGTATAGAACTTTAGCCAAAACTCAAAGATACAGGAAAACTCATATTGTGATATATGTTCTTTGAAAAATTGAGAGAAGCACAAAGAAGAAAATGAAAATCATCGGTAATTTCTTTACTTTTAGCTTTTATGCCAATGTCTACTATCCTTTCTGGCCACACATAAAATCAATGTATATAAATATATGTTCATAAATTGTGTAGATCTTTTTAATTCTTGCTTTTCCACTTAAATATAATTAATCATTATCACAAAGCATTATTTTCAGTCCTGCTGACTTTGTTTTGTTTTACAGAATTTGTTATCACAAAGACACACATTTTTTGATGCTTCCTTTTAGATTTAATACTTTAATAAACATAATTACTTGATACTTCATTCGTCAAATGTATTTCTATTAAGTCATCCAATATACCTTGAGTTCCACTCTGTAGCATTTGGACATATATGCTTGGAATACATCGAGAATAAGACATATGTGTCACAATTAGTGAGACAAAATCACAAGAACATCTTTTGGAGATTATGAGTAAGTTCAAAACCTTTGTTGCAGTGATAGTTTTGTGAGTATACACACATAGCCAATGCTAAGAACTCTTACACTCTTTTGTGCAAAGTTGTACAAAAGGAAAAGCATAATCCAAAAGGAGAAAACAATTTTTTGTATAGTATATTCAGATACAGAATAAATATGAGCATATAGGAAAGGCTGTTTCTTAGTTATTAATAGGACATTGAAGAATGCTTCCCTGATACGTTAAGAGGGTAAGGAAATGTGAGTAGAACTGAGCTATGCGATTGTGTTGGTTTAAAAGAAAATGGCCCCCAAAGGGTGTGGCACTATTAGGCAGTATGGCCTTGTTGGAGGAAGTGTGTCACTGTGGGGGTGGGCTTTAAGATCTCTTTTTCTCGGGATCCCTTAGTGTGACAAGCAGCTGACTTCCTGTTGCCTCTGAGTCAAGACATAGGACTCTCAGCTGCTCCAGACTATATTTTCCTGCACGCTGTCAGTTATGCTGATAATGGACTGAACCTCTGAAACTGTAAACAAGCCACTCCAATTCAATGTTTTCTTTATAAGAGTTGCTATGTTCATGGTGCCTCTTCACGGCAATAAAAACCCAAACTAAGATAGCAATGGAGTGAGAAAAGCAATAAGGTGGGGACTAAGAATCTCAGAGAAACAGGAGAGTTAAAATTTATGATCCTGAATTGTGAAAGAAAATAATGGAAAGTTCCACAAACAATATTAAGAGAAAAGGGTGGTATACTAAGAAAGAAAAGTAGAAAATCAAAGAAGACCAAAAGCTACCAGCATTACACTGTCCTCTAAGGGCAAAGACTGTGAAGTGAGTCTGTGATACTATGTGTTGCACATGCACATGGCCATGTACATGCATATTTGTGTTTAACTTACTGTGACTGTTGTGTAGGGAAGCACTTGTGCATAATTCAAGTTGAACAACTTGAATTAATATTGCTCTTTGTGCAGTCTTGAGTGGCCTGTGCCATGAGAGTTCTGTATTTGTTTTATGTTGTTTGACACTGACTTTTCATTGCTACTTGCCACACAGGCATTTAACCAGCAGACTTCATCAAACATGTTGATTAATTGTAGATGGCAAGGAAAAGGGGGAAGATAATATTATTCCCTGTATGTTCTAGGTTAGAAAATCTGGGTACATGACAGTGAACTTTCATTGAGATTTCTAACACTTGAAATGCAGCAAGCTAAGAAAATAGTTCAGTTGCAGATTTAAGGACCTTGCACGACAGTGGAATAGACAACTCAAGTAAGCAGATGTATGGATTCATACCCGAGCAGATGGACTGGGGAATTGGCTTTCAAAAGAAGTTAGAGTGATGTAGTTTTAGACTGAGACTGGAGACACGCTTACATTTACAAAGTTGGTAAAAAGAGAACATGAAAAGCCTCTGAGAATTAGCCAACACTCCAGTAAGGAAACTGGCACCAATTGAAGAGCTAGAAAGTCGTTTACAGGGCCAAGGGAAGACCAGCAATTACCCACATGTGGCTCAGTGCAGAGGATTCATTTTTTTCTACTTCAGCATTAAAATGTAAAAGCAGAAATGTAAGGGCTTAAAAAGACCCAAATTTATTCTCTTACAATCTTAGAGACTCCAAGTCTGAAATCCACTTTAGAGGATTAAGAGTTGGTGTGGTAGGGCTCATAGCTTCTGAAAGTGTTTCTAGCTTCTAGAAACCAGTTTCAGTTCTTAGTTTATGGGCCTGCCCTTTCTCAAATTATGTCACTCACCTGCTGTTTGCCTGTGGTAGTTTCTCTCTGCCTTGTCAGAGACACATGATTCCATCACCTGGATCACCAAGATAGTCCATTCTACTCTCATTGCACTCTTTTCCAGTTAAGTCCAGATTAATTTTTTAAGTACATAGTTTCTTTACTTTATGGATTATAAATTTATTAAAATTATTACATTATTTTGTATATGTGGATAATAGCTGTTAATTCATGGATAAGCAAGCTACAGAACCACAGAAGTTAGGTATAGAGTACTAGGGGGTGCATATAGATCTCTCTAGGAAATGAAAACAGAGTAGATAGTTATGGATGAATGAGGGGGGAATGAAGAAGATCAAACTGGGGAGGGGGTGACAAGAAGGGACAAAGGAGACAATACAGGGAGTGGCAGATAAAATTAGGGTCATTTGAGAGGTGGTATGGAAACTTAATATTATAGAAGCTTCCCCAAAATATACATTTATGAAGGTGATCTAAAGAAAATTACCAAATAACAGAGGAGACAGAGCCTAACTCAACTGGACATCTCTTGTCATCAAATGAAGCTTCCAATATCAGGAATGGGTTACATCTAATTGAGTTGCTGGCCAAAGGTGTGATGGGAACCCCAAACAACGCAAGCTGTTGCCAATGCCATAGGCTGCCTTCCACCAGCTGATGTCAAGTCCCTATTGATGAAAACAATGCCTACATAACTCATTGAACATAGAGAAGTTGAGCCGGTGCCTACTTGGAGTCCTCATTTCTACTTGCCAGTGTGTTTGGCACAGGAAGGTGCTCTGCATGTTACCAATGGAGGAATGTACACACCAATGCAGCAATAAGTGCTTCTGTCTACAGTTGTGTCCTGCCTGCAAAATATACTAGTGCAATGGTTGAACAAAACTTGTGGGAGTAAACAACCGATATCTGATTGCACTTAAGCTCTACTGCATGAGAAGTGGCATGTAACCCATCCCCAATACTCCTTGTGGGACTAGATAGCCCAGGCACCAAGGGGGAAAGCCAAATACTGCTGCTCCTCTAGAGGAACTTAGCAATAAAATGACTTCTAATGACATTCTTCAATACTCATAGATCAGTGCCTTGTTCAGCCATCATTGGAAAAGCTTCCTCCTGAAGCCGATGGGAAGAGACCTAAGGTCAGACATTATGCAGAGTGAGAGACCTTGGAATACTCAGACACGGGAGGCTCCATCAAATCCCTCACCTCAGATCTCAGAGAATTCTGTGGAAGAGGAGGCATAAAGAGTGTATGAGTCCGAAGAGATGGAGGACACTGAGGGAACAAGGACTTCTAAACACAACAGGCACTAGGCACTTGTGAACTCACAGAGACTGAGGTAGCATGCACAGGGCCTGCACAGGTCTGCAGCAGATGAGGTCCTAGAGCTGAAAGAAGTAGACACATGCCTCCATCTCTAATTAATAACCACTCCAATTAATAGCCCTCTCCAATTAATAACCACTTGCAAATGAAATGAAAATTTGAAGCAGGATTTCCCTACCAGGTATGTGTAGATGGTATATTTTTCAGTTTATCATTGAATTTGTACATATATTGAGCATTCATTATCATAGTACTGAGGACTGTAACTGGAATTATAGGTACTTGGGACCATTAACATAAGTACATTAACATATGAACGCCAAGAACCAAAACCTGGTCTTCTGCAAGAGCAGCAGATTTCCTTGATTGCTGAATCATTCCCTCAACCTTATAATTTTTTATACAGATTACATACCATCATTGAGTATCATCTTAAAACATCTGGATCAATATACATCTACATTTTTCTAATAAGTGCAGAAAACGGCAGTACTTATAAAGTGTGGACACAAAGATGAAAAACAAATGGCAAATCTTGCTGTTACCATCTTAGTGTCATTCTTTTCTATCCTTTTAATGTGGCTACAACACAAACTTAAATAATTTCTCTCTTCCCTTTCCTCCCCAAAACCCTACCATACACCCCTCCCTCCTCTCTCAAATTTTCATAGTCTCTTTTCACTGATTGTTGTTGCATGCATATTAGTACATGTACATACATGTATGTTCCTAAATATAACATGTTAAGTCCATATAATGCTAACTGTATGCATGCTTTCAAGGTTGGACATTTAATACTGGTCAATTGGAGTACTCTTCCCTGGTATAGCCAGTTTTCCTGCTCCTAGCTTTCCTCAATTGTCTGTAGTTTTTTATGTAGGGCTGAGGCCTGTCTAAGATCCTCCAAATATTTCGAATTCCCATCTCACTTTGTCTCATCAGATTCTATCTTCGGCTTCCTCCAAGACAGGTCTAACTCTTAGTCTTGTTACTTCTGCTCTACATGAGCTCTGTTGC
Organism: Peromyscus eremicus; assembly: GCF_949786415.1. Taxonomy (NCBI): domain Eukaryota; kingdom Metazoa; phylum Chordata; class Mammalia; order Rodentia; family Cricetidae; genus Peromyscus; species Peromyscus eremicus. The sequence goes on along the minus strand of NC_081418.1, from coordinate 28,967,190 downwards.
TGACTTGCTATCAGGGCACCACACATCCCGTGCCCTCTGTTCCTTCTAGTCTTGTTCCTTCCTCCTGATATGTCATATCTGATTTGAGGTCCTTTTGAGCCCATGGCTAAATTAGTCAATTTTTTTTGTTGTTTGTTTTGTTTTTTATAAAATTTTGTAATATCCTTAATGACTTACAACACTCAGTCCAACTTCCTGGTTGGTTCCTTCTGATATTTGGGGATCTACTTTAAACTAATCTGCATGCCTGACCACTGTCACATTTTCCATTTTTCTATTCAATTTCACTCTTCTCCTCAACTCTTCTCCAATAGATTAGTTTTTATTTTCTTCCTTGATTCTTAGAAAACCGGGAACAGGCAAATGTTCATATAAATAAAATAAAAACAATCTTTTTAAAAATTGTTTAGATAAAAAGAATTTTAACCCTGACCAAAGAAGGATCTAGAATGGGGGCAGTGAAGAGTCTAAAGTTATGGTTGCAATGTAGTACTAAAAAGACAGGAACTAGCTCAATATGCAGGAAGGCTGGTGAGAAAAGAGGGTAAAAAAGTATATTCTGAATGCAAGATTTATCATAATATCTGATATGGGAAAAGATAAAAGAGTAAACATTTCAGAATACATCTTCCAAAAATAAAATGTTCCATTGTACTACTTTCAAGTATTTAATATTTGCATATTTTCTGTCTACTAACCTTTGATGTCTTAAAAGGAACCTACTAAGCATGTGGAGATAAAAGCACATTGCAATGGGAGAGCAGAAATCCTTCCAAATGTTCAAATACTACAGATAGTCATTCTTAAGGCTTTGGTACATTATTGAACTGTAAAAACATATTTGCATAGACATTTGAAGACTCCACTTAAGCACTTTTGGCACAGTTATTATACTACAAGTAAAAAACTGTAGGTTGGGTTTTATATTTTCCATTTAATCAATTGCCACTGATTTTTCTCTTACCATTATATAAACTTCATTAATGTATCACTATCTGCCTGATAGTTCATTTGTTTCCCCATTATTGTATTTAAAAACCTATAGATTGTTTCCAACTATGCATTGTTTCTGATATGTTTCAAAAATAGTTTTTGTGTCTATATTTTTGTATTTGGAATTATATAGCTAGAGTAGACTGTCAGAAATTATGTGATTAAAATCAAAGAATACAGCTATTTGAAAATTCATGATATGTATTGTCAAACATTTTCCATAGGATTTCACTAGCTTCAGTTTATGTCAGTGACTTTTGAGATGCATAGTACTCCATGCTCTCATGAGCCGGGAGCGTTATATTGGTAACAAGATATTAAAGCAAAGTATGTGCCAGTGCTTTAAAATGATGGATGCCAGCAAGATATAAGCCAGATCATTGTGCAGGATTTGAAACAGTAAATGCCAGGATCTGGTTTCACGATTTCTGAATCTCTTATCCACCCGGAAATTTAAAACTAAAAGAAGTTGAGAGAAAGATTTGAGAGAAGATTGTTGAATGCATCTGACTTCGGGAGGAACTGCCGAGTGCTGCTAGGTCATTATGCAGCAATCTGAGTTGGCTTCAAGTAAAGCGGAGCTGAAACGCCCACTTCTCAACTCCAGTCTCTAACATCAGTTTCTGCAGCAGCGATAGGAAATGCTGAGTTGTATCCCATTCTGGTGGAGGAAGAAGAAGATTGGTATTTGACTTTTTCCTAGGAAAATTCCAGCTTGATAAGAGTGGCTGGATCCTCAAGAAGCAGCCTCAATTTCTAAGGAGAGGAAGGAGGAAGAGGGGCAGGAGATAGAGATGCCCCATTTGGGCACAGGCCTATAATGCATCCCAGATAGCCTGCCTAGGGAGAAATTGGACGTTAATCAGTTGGCAGCATCAGAGGGGCAGCCCACTAGAGAGAGGATTTGGGTACCTTCCATTCTACAGTCTGGATCTGGATTTTCTCAGTGAAAAGGCAAGAACTCGCTTTGCTGAACAAAATCACAGGGACAGAGGACCTTAAAACGAAAGAGCGGCCGGGCGGTGGTGGCGCACGCCTTTAATCCCAGCACTCGGGAGGCAGAGCCAGGCAGATCTCTGTGAGTTCGAGGCCAGCCTGGACTACCAAGTGAGTTCCAGGAAAGGCGCAAAGCTACACAGAGAAACCCTGTCTCAAAAAACCAAAAAAAAAACAAAAACAAAAACAAAAACAAAAAAACAAAACGAAACAACAACAACAACAAAAAAAATGAAAGAGCAACTCTTTCACTTTGTTTTATTTGTATTTATTAATTGTGGGGCTTATTATCTTTGTCAGTTTGCCTAGCCAGACATACATCTGACAGTATCAGTACACAAAAACCAACATGGCAAATTCTTGTCTGTAATCTATTTTTTTGTACATTTGCTATTGTAGGCATAGTCTTTTTGTGTACACTTAAGTTAAATTTCATCCTACATATCTCCAAATAATATCCTACTGAGGAAAGTGTATGGACAGGGAGAGTCTGGCCATAGAAGCTAATAGAACATGCAGGGAGACTGAACACCATGAGTATTTAGTCTCAACTCTGTCCTTTGGTAACTGAGAGCCACTGAGAAACCTCAGAATCTCAAGACTTAAGTGTGTGCAAGATTAGAGCACCCGCACGGCTTCAAGCAAGCTGACACATGAATTGAGTGGAACTTCCCTGTCTTGGCTTCTCAATCCTGCCCTCAGATCACCCCACCCCATGTTCTCACCTATCTGCAGGTGAGAACTGGTCAGCACACTAGCCACAAAATTCTCTAAAATTGGTAGAAAACATGAACAAAAGAAAACGTTGACATTTCTCCTGAAGTATGAACAGTATTGAACAGAGAAATCATTCAAGTTTGAAAAATTACTCCTGAAATGTTTCATGTTGTCTCCAAGAAAAGTAAACTGCAGTTTCCTAAACTTAGCCTACCCCATCCCCTGTCCTCCACCTACTGCACAGAGAACAGTGTGGAGTCTTAAATATTTCTTCAACAATGTAAATTTTCTGTCTTTTGTTTCCATACTGTCTTAACCCAGGGTTCCTTTTCATGTTATAGTTGGAAGGGTTTGCTTGTTAAAACATTGCCTCTCCCTTCTCCAAAATGTCATTCAGGGATTCTCATTAATGAAAAAGACCTGTGTCTAAAGCTGTGTGCAGAACTCCAGAGAATGTAAGAACTCAAAAGTATACTGAAGCTGGGCCATCTTATCTATTGGTAAGTCTTCCTGGTTATGGGAGATTCACCCCTGCAAAATTTAGGGCAGACTTTTCCAAGCACTCAGGCCTACCCTATAATACTAAATGCAAACTTCAATTGCCTCTCCAAGTGAAGTTACCCAATAGATAAAAGCTCTTTAAAGGGTCATCATATATCAGATATTTGTTTAGGCCAGTCAAGAAAACCACAAGAATAATGGCAATCCAAGAGTAGAACTAATCATCTGCATACCTACAAATTAAATGCAATCACCTAATACCAAATTGCAAACTAATTCTTTCGACATCACTCCCACAGTTATTAGATAAAAGTTCACCCCTCAAAAAAAACCACTGTATGTTCACTTGTATCTACACACCTGTGCACATTTATATTGGACACACACGCACATTTGTATGTGTGTATGGCTTTTGTTAATACAGACTTATGGGGCGAGAACTCTATTTAAACAAAGCAGAACTATGAGACACTGCTTATTCGGACCTTTGATTAAAACAATACTTCCAGTTCGCGTTTTATACTCTACTGGAGAAATGAACAAAACCCCCGTGATTTAGTTATGCAACATTACTCAGTTTAACTGGCACTTTATGTTCTCTCACGTTCAAATGCAAATGGAAAGAGAACATTCCTCATCCGATGGAAGACATAGACTGTATTTTGTTAGGATAGCCATCTTGTTATGTCCCATTCAGCTCAGCTCCATTAAGTTTTTGGGCCTAGGATTGCTGCCTACTGTGAGGATTAATGTCTCAGTATCTCCCCCTTAGTTTATGGTTACTTTTCAGGAATGAAACGATCATTCAGAAAGTTGGTTTCGGTTTATGAGCTGTTAAACTGATGGTAGATCTGATATGGCAAAACCATAAATGTTATCAGTAGGAACACCCATTTTTCAGACATCTGATACTCTTACTGTTTCCAGATCTGAAAATCCATATACCTTCCTATGCTTTCATCTGCAAGGTCTCAAGTCTTATATTAAATGGAGCCTGAGCTTCCCCAGGTCATAAAGGGATGCTTCTCCATAAAACATCAACATTTCCTATTTTATTAGTTAGACTACTGCATATACTCAATTTTCCCCACAGCCTTAAGCTACGTAAAACACCAAATATTATGGTTATAAATTCTACATAGATAAATACATGCAATGGGGTGAAAAGGAGGACATTCTTGCTTGTTTGTTATCATTAGGGTCTTCAATTATGTATGAGCATGTATGTAGGTGTATGCCCCAAACCCATTTCATGTTTGTTGATGAAAGGTGTCATATTGACAGCTCTGGAAATTAACAGTCTGTAGTACACAGAGTAGACTTAGTAACTGGGAAAAGCATAAGTTATCAACATCAGCAAACAATATTTTTGGACTAGATTTTTATGTCTCAGCTAGTTTAGACCTAATCTCTTTAGATATTGAATAACTTATTAAACTCAAAACACTGCTGCAATTAATGGAAAGTTTATGAACAAATGAACAAATATATCCTGAAATTTAAATTTATTATCTGGTTATGTGGTCTGCCGGTGTCTAGTTCTTGGCAAACATTAAACACACCATGATATTTTCTTAGGGAATTGCTTTTTTGGCTAGCATATTGCTTCTGTGTCAATTACAAGTACAAATGAACTCTAAGCAAAAAAAGAAAAAAAAACTATAACTTTCTGTATTATACCTCCCTTCTAAAACAAAACAAGCAAAGGTGAAACAGGACTTCATGGAAGGTAACTTTGCCATGTGTTTATTAAATATAAATAGGACACATAGTTAAGCCATAGTCATTCTTGTGCACATGGTTCATGTGTGGCATTTTCAGATCTATATTTTTAATTAGAATTAACTAAATCAAAGGCCTGCCCAATGGAGAAGAGATCGAGACTATTTTAAAGTGTAAAAGGTAGCCATTAAAATATGAATTGCGTTAATGTCTAAAGGTCCATATATTTTTAAGAACTAACTTCCTGGTCTCAAATCACTGATTTTTTTTTAAACCCTCTGTTATACACTGCACCACCCAGTACTCCCCCTCATCAAATGCCTCTTGGGCCAGCTGACCCTGCTTCACTTTTCCTGCTGTCATTCCAACTTAAATCATCCATAGGATGGAAAACATCACCAGCATGTATTTCTTCTACATTCTGAGTCTCTTCAATGTGAGGCAGCTTTATTAAAACAATGTATTTATATAGTTACGTATGTCTCATGGTGACACCTGTCCCTTCCTGTCCCCAAATGCCACAGGTTTCCTTCTGTGCTTACTTGGCTGGATTTACCCCTAAGATTTTAAATTGGTTAGGGAAATAAGCCATCAGTTTTCACTGAACTGATATTTTTGGGTCATGGTTTAGTTGGCCTTAAATCCCCTAAATAAGCAAATGGTTTTCAGGGAAGTAGACTACCATCCGATCCTCACTGGCAGGGTCTAAAATTTTCTAATGAGAGCTGGTTGTTATTAGGAGCCAAGAGCCCTGTCTGCCTGTTTTCATTTAGCAGCAAAATCCTTAGTCTTCATCATCCTCAAACTCACATTTGTTTTCCAATTTTTTCCACATTCCTGACATGAGCCAAATAAAGTAGTTCCATTTCCTGTCTGTTTTAATATAATATTTTTACAGGATACTCATGGATATTGAATTTTTCTGCATCTCCAGTATGGGTTAAACTCTTCTTTCTGTTTTCAATCTTTAACGAAAAGTTCTGCTCCACTGGCTTTTGGTTTGGGTTGAGGATAGTCTTCCCTGTCACAGAGAGCTGATAGTATGGGGCAGTAAATGGCAATGTCCACACATTGCAATGAAGTTTTGATAAGTGCAAGATGTAAAATATGTTAGGGAACAAAGGTTACAGGGAAGAGAAAGACGATCTCTGCTTAGGAGTGTCAGGGAAAAGCCCCCAGAAACAGATAAAACATGGGGAAAAGAGAATTTCAGTAAAATACATGGCTCGTACAAAGTCCTGGAGGCAGGAAAGAGCTCAGCCTGAAGAAGACAGAAAGTTCTGTACCTCTGAAGCATGTGGAATAAGTTTGAGCATGGAGACATGACTGGAGAAGTGAAAGGGTGGTAGACAACAGGAAAGGTGGTGCAGCTGGTTACACATCCTAAATCGTTAATCTCTCTCTCTCTCTCTCTCTCTCTCTCTCTCTCTCTCTCTCTCTCCCCCTCCCACTGTAAGTGTGTGTGTGTGTGTGTGTGTGTGTGTGTGTGTGTGTGTGTATGTGTGTGTATGTGTGTGTTATGCATATCTCTATGTTTGTGTGTGTGGAGGCCAGAGGCTGACATCAAGTGTCTTTCTTCCTTTTTCGATTTTTACTTTGTTTTTGAGACAGGGCCTCTGTCTGCTAACGATTGGCTCAACTGACTGACCAATGAGCCTAGGCTGCCTGTCTCTGTTTCCCAGTGCATGGCAAGACCAGCATTTTACATGAGTATCAGAGATTGTAACTAAGGTTCTCATGCTAACGTAGCAAATACTCCCCCCACCTCCTAAGGCATCTCACTAGCCCTCTACATAGTGTATCTGGGCATTAAAGTTTAACCTAAATGAAAAGGAATGGCATTAATCAGTAAAACTGGACAAAACATCAAGTGATTGGAAAAGAAATAACAATACTGGAGGTTAGGGACCTACCATCTTTCTGTGATGGATGGAGGAAGACATTTAGAGTACTAAATTAACAAGAAAAGTAAGAATTTTAGGGATAACTGTTCACAGTATTTGAAATGCTGGGTACATAAGTCCAGAACATTGAGCTCAGTGCCTATAATTGAGAAGCCTGTATATGTAAAGATACTACAGGATTATACAATAACATACATGAGAAGCTCTGATATTCTCTATGGCATACACACTCTATGGCATTTGTGAGGAAAAAGAAGAAAAAAACCTGTTAAATATTAGGATTGGGGAACTGAGAAATCTGAAGTCAAGTTTTTATTAAGTTCTGGATTGCAGATTTAATGGGATTTAATTGCAGATTTAATTAATCTTTCAGATTTAATCAGAAAGCAGTCAGATCAATGTACTCATGAGGCATGCAAGTAAAACAAATGTGCTGTATTTGGAGGAAGAGAGCAGAGAACATTGGAGCTCAGGGGAGTAATGGAAAGGAAATCTGGAGAAAGTTGTGGCCTACCATTTATGGAATAGAAATCTTGCATATAACTTGCTGTGTGCAACATCAATAGAATATCTTGAGAAATAAGAAAAAGTTTCATACTTATAATGAGCACAAGTTTCAATGACATCTTTATTGCTCAGATAAGGGAGATTATGTGATGAAGCTGGGAACTGGAAGCCCTACATACTTCATCCTTCATGGCACTGGATAGTGGAGCAAGAGAGACTGTGGTAAAGGAAGGTTTGACATAGGGAGATGTCCTTGATGTATTCAAAGAAGACAAAGTAATCCCTTCCAAAAGAATTCTTAATCACCCCTAATATACCCTAACATCATTCAGGAACACAGGCTACTGCATTCTTCCCTTTGCATTCCTCCTATGTCTAGACTAATCTACACTCTGTCTGTCTGTCTGTCTGCCTGCCTGCCTATCTATCTATCTATCCATCCATATCTATCTATCTTTCTATCTATCTATCCATCCATCCATCTATCATCTATCAATCATTTATCTATCATCTATCTTTCTATTTGAACAGGATCTCACCATTTTTTCCTGGTACTTATTTTGTAGCTTAGTTTGAGGTTGACCTTGTAGATCTTGTAGAGATCTTTCTTTCTCTGGAGTTCTGGATGTCCAGGCATGTGCTGCCAGGTCCAGATTGTTTGAACTTTTTAAAAGATATTTTGGTTCATTGATCACAACTGAGATAGAGTAGACATCCAACCTTTGTGTGGATTGAGTGCATGTGAATTTTCTCATACTGCAGGTGAAGATTCCTCTGCTATAGGCAAAGGTTCTTCTAAACCTCTTTCCTGGTTTTGACCTGAAATTATCCTTTACAGTTTTGTTGCTCTGATAAACCTATGCTCATGTTGAGAGGGGAGTAGAAATGAGGAACTGTGTAGGGCTAGACATATTAAAGGAAGCACTGAATATTTCTTAATAATATAATAATTTTAAAGTAGACCTATGGACAACTAGAAAAATTTCTTCCGTGATGATGCTACAGCCTTCCTGGTGTTGTTTTCCCTGAGAAGTTGACTGAATCTGTAGGCAGCTCTGGGAAATCCAGCTACTGTATTCTACCCTACTCTGTTGTTGCTGCTACAAGTGACAGAGTTAGGCTTCTACCATAACACCAAAGAGTTAGGCCCGATTTTGCGTTTTTCCTTTGTAACTCTTGGCTTTTATCACTGTTTTTCAAGTTTCATTTAACTTGTACTAAGTACAGAGCCCATTGTTGCTGTAAAAGGTATGGAAAAATAATTCTAGTCATATATACTGAATTCATTCATTAAATATGTATGATGGGAAGAAGCAACACATTAAGTCAGGTCCAACTTTGAGGCACGGTGAACAATAAAATGCTCGATGAACTTCCAGTTTTAAAAAGTACATTCAGCCCGGCAGTGGTGGCGCACGCCTTTAATCCCAGCACTTGGGAGGCAGAGCCAGGTGGATCTCTGAGTTTGAGGCCAGCCTGGGCTACCAAGTGAGTTCCAAGAAAGGCACAAAGCTGCACAGAGAAATCCTGTCTTGAAAAACCAAAAAAAAAAAAAAAAAAAGTCACCATAGTTGGGTGGTGGTGGCACACGCCTTTAATCCCAGCACTTGGGAGGCAGAGCCAGGCGGATCTCTGTGAGTTCAAGGCCAGCCTGGGCTACATAGTGAGTTCTAGAAAGGCACAAAGCTACACAGACTCTGTCTCAAAAAACACCAAAAAAAAAAAAAAAAAAAAAAAAAAAAAGCCCTCAGCCCTGGAAATCTACACTTTGTGGGGGTACTGCTGTGGTTGGCTGCTGTTGGACTTTTGACAATTGCTTAACAATGACACAATGCATGTGCATAAGCCAACTCGGTGAATTTGGAAATAGAAAGGCAGAAGAGCAATTCATTGAGGCAATTAATGTCAATTATACCCCAAAGGTTTACGACCCTGTGTGGAAAATTTTAATAAGGCAGCAAAGATGAAAGAGCTGAGACATTGACATTTAAGGTGGAAACTCACTTTATTTTAGAAGTTGCTTTCTGGCAGCCAGGTGGTCTGAAAGGCTTAGACCTGTGTTTTGTTTGGCATTGGTGTTTTAAAAACAACATGCATTCCGCAGTCTTTAAGCATGGCCATGGCCTCTGCTTCTTTGCTTTCCCCAATCCTTTTACCTGTCATACACATTCTGTTGGACTCATTTGTGCTCTGGAAGTAGTTTACATTTATAACAATTAGTCCTCAAAGAGAAAGGAAGGAAAGAAGGAAGAAAGGAAAGAAGGAAGGAAGAAAGAGAAAGAAAGAAAGAAAGAAAGAAAGAAAGAAAAAAGAAAAGAAAAGAAAAGAAGAGAAGAGAAGACAAACTTACTTAATGGCAGTATAGTATTGTAACAGAAGACCCTGGGATTAAAATACTTCAACAATGAATGAAGAGTCTGGAGAGCAGCTTCAGCAGTTAAGAACATAAGAACAAGCCGGGCAGTGGTGGCGCACGCCTTTAATCCCAGCACTTGGGAGGCAGAGCCAGGCGGATCTCTGTGAGTTCGAGGCCAGCCTGGTCTCCAAAGCGAGTTCCAGGAAAGGCGCAAAGCTACACTGAGAAACCCTGTCTCGAAAAAACCAAAAAAAAAAAAAAAAAGAACATAAGAACATTTGCTCCTTTTGTGAAGACACAGGTTTGATTCCTTTCACTGAAAATAGATTTTTTAATACAGTATATTACAATTATTGTGTTCCGTTTCCCAACTCCTCTGAGATTTCCCCCCACTTTCCCTCCCATTGGAATCCACTCTTTTCCATCTCTCCTTAGAAAACAAATAGGCATCTAAAGAATAGGAATAAAATACGATAAGACAAATATAAACAGACTGGGATAAAACAGAACAAACACACAGAAGAAAAAGAGCCAAAGGAAAAGCATGAGATACATATGTAGACACAGAGGCATACAAGTTCATACACACAGGAATTCCTTAAGAACACAAACCAGAAACTACAATACACACACACACACACACACACACACACACACACACACACACACAAACCTGTAAAAGTTAAAAGAAAAAAAAAAGCCCTGTCAAAATCTTATGAGACAAAGAAACCCCAAAGATGCCGCTGAGTTTGTTTTGTGTTGGTATCCAGTGCCAGGCATGAGGACTGCCCTTAAGACTGGTTTGTATCCCCAGTAAGACGGCATTGGAGAGAAGCATTTTCATTTATTTACCAATTGAACATAGCTTCTGGGTTAGAGATGGGGGCATGTTTCTACTTCTTCTCTCAGTTCTGGGACCCGACAGATCAGTTCAGGCCCTTGCACATGCTGATACAGTCTCTGCGAATTCATGTGTGTGTCAGTCCTGCTTCTTTTTATAGGGCCTTGTTTCCCTGGTATCCTCCATCCTCTCTGACTCTGACAATCTTTTTGCCTCCTCTTCCATGGAATTCTTTGAGATCTGTGGGGAGGGATTTGATGGAGACATGGCATTTAGGGCTGAGTGTTCCAAGATCTCTCACTCCCTATATATTGTCCAGCTGTGGGTCTCTGTATTTGTTCGTGTCTATTGTAGGAGGAAGCTCCCTGATGGTGGCTGAGCAGAAACTGATTTATAAGTATAGCAGAATGTCTTCAGGAGTCATTGTATGACTATGTTCCTTGAGAAGAACACTTGTATTTGGTTTTCCCAAGACCCCGGGCTATCTGATTCTCCAGTTGTTGAAAACCAAGCAGGGTCAAAGATGGGTTCTATATCATGGAAAGGGCCTTAAATCCAATCTGATATTGGTTACTCCTACAAGCTTTGTGCTACTATTTCAGTAGTGGTTCCCAGCACCCACATGGTTGTGCATAACAACCGTCTTTAACTACAGCTACAGGAGATCAAACATCATTTTCTGGTCTCTTTGACCATCATGCACACACATGATACACATGCACATATTCAGGCAAAAATACTTATACACCTAAAATAAAAATAAGTTAAAAATCAAATCAAATTAAATGATTTATTAACTCTGTAATGCATCTTCTTGAAGCTTCGTAGTGTTTAAGAGACAATATTAAAAATGTTGCTTTCAGCAGCACTTACACATGCAAAATGTGGAAAGAATGTAGACTTCAAGATAGAATATGATGGTTATCTATGTGTGGAGAAATAAATGGCTCAGTGGTTAAGAACACTTGTATCTCTTTCAGAGGACCAAAGTTCAGTTCTCAGTATCTACACCTGGTGGCCACAATCTCCTTTAATTTCAACTCCAGGGAATCCCACTCCCTCTTCTATATGCACAGACATAGACACATACTTGTAAACATACATTTAAGAAACTGTAATCTTTAAATTTTATTATTTTATTTAAAAACGGTTTGGTTTTTGAATTAGCCAACCCCATATGAACTCTACAAGGGATCCAGTTAAATTTGGTACCTCTTACATCTGGGGCCTTTAAGGATATGCTACTCTGTATGTCCCTGTGCCAGGAGTTCCCAACCAGACTGCACAGAAATCAAGAGTAGAGATTTCAAATACACTGAGTACTCCAGTCACAGCACCACTACTTCTAAGGTAGTTGGTTGAAGAGTAGCTTAGGCTATAAATGCTTTTGTTTTGCTTCAAATTCCTTGATTGGTTTCTTATAGCTATTCAATGAAATTATTGAATTGTAAACTGCAACCTTATTTGTTCAACAAAATATATCAGATTTTACTAGTTATTTTCTTTTTCTAATCAGTGTTTCTCAAGTTGTGTCATTAAAAGTATCATCTGCAAATGGAGGTTGACTGTGGTCCCTCAATGGTGCTATAGGCCCTAGAACCAGTGAATATTTTATTTTACATTGAAAAGAGAGATTAAAGTTTTGTGATGCAAGCAAAAATCTTGAAGTGACATTTTCTTGGACCATCTAGGCAGGCTCAAGGTAAACAAACACAAGGTTCTAATGAGAGACAGGCCCTGGAGTTCTAGTGAAGAAGAAGATGTAAGAGCAGATACAGAGTCAAGAAGAAATAAGAGGCTGATGGCCTTAAAGATAGAGAAGAGGTCTATAAGCTCAGAAATACAGATGACTTCAAGAACCTATAGAAGGAAAAGAAATGAACTTTTCTGAAACATCCAAAAATCTTAGCAATGACTTTTTTGTTTTGTTTGTGTTTGTTTATTTTTTGTTTTTACATCCTAACCAAAGTTTCTTCTCCCTCTTCTCTCCCTAGTCTCCCCACCCACCCACCCATCCACTCCTCCTCCTCCTTTGTTTCTCTTCAGAAACATGCAGGCCATCCATGGATATCAGCCAGCCATGTTATACCAAGTTGCAGTAAGACTACGTACCTCCTCTCCTATTATGGCTGGATGAGTTAATCTTAGGAAGAATGGGTCCCAAGAGCAGGCAACAGAGTCAGAGGCAGCCTCTGCGCTCACTGTCAGGAGTCTCACAAGAAGACCAAGCTGTACAACTGTCACATAGATGCAGAGGGCCTAGGTCAGTTCCATGCAGGCTTCCTGGCTGTTGGTTCTGTCTCAGTTGAAGCCTCTCTGATTACAGTTGGGCCAGGCACCATGAATACAGCAGAATGTCATTGGAAATCATTTCATTGACTTTTTCTTGGCAGTAATTTTTAGATATGAATCTGAATCTCCCAACCCAAGACTATGAGAATAAATTAATGGCTTTTAAAGAACTGTATGGTAATATTATTGTTTAGAAATAAATATTCCTAAGATAAAGTAAAAATTACTATCACCCATGGCCTTCTCAGATTTTCCATATTAGGATAACTGGTGATGAGGCCTAGTTATCATCTACGTAACTCTGATGATGCACAGTGAAACTTAAGAACTCTTTTATAGATGATCATGGTTGTTGAACCAGTGTTTCTTCCCAAAAAATGCATAGCTCCAATCATTGTCCAATATGAAGTAAATACAAGCATTCAACATTTTTTCTAGTTATTAAGGTTTCATGTCGTAAAACGAATTATAAATAACCCCACATAGAGGAAATTTTAAGATAAGAATGATTGGAAAGAAGATTCTCATTGTCTAGAATGATTTCTGGCTTGTAAAAATGTATGTTATAAGACAGTTATTTTCTTTAGTCAGAAAACATAAACTTAACAGGTCCTTATTTGGTGAGCATTCAATGATTAACATTACTAAGCATCCATTTTTTGTTATGGGAAGCTTTAAGGAGTGGGCAAAGTCAATACAAAGATGCAGAGCTTATATTCTTTTGTGGGAAAGAATAAAAACACAGACAAGCAAGCAACAGCAAAAAGAGTTTCATTAGAACCTGAAATGAAACAGGCAACATCCATGTTTGCAAGCTCTGAAAATCCATGCATTATCAGTGAGTGATAGGGAGATAAAGTAATTAACATTTTAACATAATGTTTGCATTTTCAAAACACCTTGATTAAAGTGTAGTTAGGGGAGGGAACCATATGCAACCTGTAGATTTGAAAGGATCCTGCTACTTTGATTCCCTTAATGAGAGCTTCAACCAGCTCCACAACTGTTCTCTAAAACATATCTGATCTCATTGTGTGTTCAAACTACCAGGTAATGTGCACTTGGCATAAAGACTAGGCGCCCCTCAGTGGGGAGCAGCATAGAAACCACGGAGTCCCTTCCTAAAGCTCTCTGATGTATTGAATGATGAACTTCCTTACACTTTGACACTGAGTGGTGATTAGTTCAGCTACTATAACCTCGCCAATCCTACAGTCCTTAAAATTGTCTGTCTATGAACTTTTCATTTGACCCATCTCAGTACTCAACATTTGTCACTTGAACCTAAGGACAATCTTCTGAAAATATTGAAGTCACTTGTTCTTCTGTTATTTATAGCACGATCTGTAATTTCTTCGTCAAACTACTTAACTACATTTTATCACTCTTTTAAAAATATGGTGTGAGGCTCTAAAGTTCAAGGAAGTATAACAATCAGTTGAAAAATACTCACCAGACAAGCAATCATACACTCTTGTGTCACCTGACATGCAGTGAAAAAGCTGATGAATGAGTAGGAATTTAGATGGTAATTATCATTCATCATTATAATAGACTTATTAATTCATAAATTTTTGGTAAGCCAATTTTCCATAAAAAGGTTAATAATAAAAGTGGAAAAGAAAAAAAAATAGCCTCGATGTGATAAAAATGTGAGAGCTAAAATATCTTAGTGCCACATATCCTTCCTAATTATCCAGCAGTTTTATATTAAAATGTTTCTTAGTATAGGACTAAATTTTCCCAGTATTTGGAAGAAAAAAAAGTAGTAACGGTCATTCAATCATTTACGTGTTTACCTTACTATATATAAACAAGTATAAATGTAACAACTGAACTGGGATGTTTGAATGATTTAACTTAATCCCAGAAAAACTGAGGTCATTTCCAACAGTGATTCTCATTTTCAGTAAATAGCAAGGTATTGTATTTGAGGTTGCCCTAGACGCAGAATGACATTAGGTATAGTAGCAATATCACGTGTCTGTCACAGACAGAAGTGGAAGACAGTGACAAATCAGGCCAAGGAGCATGATTAAGTCTACATTAGCTTCAAAATGGCCAATCAGCCATGATGAAATCAATTTCAATAATGCCAACAAGAGGATATTTTAATTGGACTTCGTGTGTGTTATTAATACTATAAGAGGTAATATGACATGGAGAAACAATTGCAGAAGAAAAATAAAACAAAAATCAGCTTTAAACATGATCAGTATACAGCTTCTTCTAAAAAGATAGGGCTTTGTAAAGTTAACTTTTAAACATTACTTAAGCCATAATTTTAAATGGTTAGTACTGATTATATTCTGAAAAATAGGATGATTTTTGATTAAATTTTACTATGAGTTTGGGACATGAGCTATACATGCCATGATTGAGAAATTTTTACTACATTTTTTTTTCTTTCCTGAGAGTCAGCATAAAAATTGGCTAGTAACTGAGTCCAGTTGAATCAAATTGCAATCAAGGTCATTAAATTTAAGTTTAGTCAACTGCAGAGGCAGGCATGAAATTTTATCACTCAAATTTTCATGTAAAATTTTTTAAAACTCTTAGTTACAAATCAAATAACACTTTTACCACTGAGTTGGCTGTAAAGCCTACACTATCACAAAGCTGATGAGACAAATGACATAATTTCACATCTATAGATGTGTGTATTTTGTACAGGATTTTGGGTAACAAAAATTATGAAATTATTAAAATTCCCTATCATATACAAGTAAATTTTAAGAACCTGGAGAGGTCAGGATCTTTAGGCTGGAGGCAGATGACATGCTGTTAACATCAGTGACCGGAGTTTTGTTTAAATAATAGCTGTATAATTAGGACCACATTGCTGACAAATGCTTGGCAAATAGAGCTTCTAAGGTTTCATATGCTTTGGAAAGAAACAAGGGAATATCTACCAAAAAATGATAATAGCCAAAAACACTAAGGAAGAAAAGGAGCCTGATTGATTAGATGACAGATTCATTTTTTCCCCTTGCTGTCTTTATTGAAACATATGTGTTTTAGGGTGCTTGCTCACATCTGGTTTGCCTTCATGTTTATGATCCTAAACATAAATAATGGGAGGACACATCAGGCTGCAATGGGCGAGTTTCTCACTGTTCGGAGTGCTGAGAAGATATGCAAGATCTTTGATGCCTTGCCTTCCCGACATTAAACAGATTGGTTAACTCATTAAGTAAATCAATACATCATTGTTTTTGCTTTATATGAAATTGCCTTCATCCATTAAATACCAAGCCTTTTGGAACATAAAGGTAACATTGTAGGTGATTCTTTTACAGGAAAAGTGCATCATATCTAAGCCTCTTCCTGGAGTTCCCCAGACTTCTTCTACAGTACTGGACATGGCTTCAAATGTTGTGTAACTGGTTAGTTACTGTTCTGTGAAAATCTGTAGTGATGCTGAGACACCTTGAGATGAAGTAATGCTTTGTCATAAGTTCAAGTTGTAAGAGAATTACAATAATGTTTACAATAACGATGTGGTATTCCTTTTGTCATTATTTTTGTTTTACTGAGACAGGGTCTCATATAGCCTGTGTTAGTCTTAAATCATGTAGTTGAGACTGGCCTGAAACTGTTGATCCTCTGCTGCTACATCCCAAGTATTTGGAATACAAGTATATATGGCCACATTCAATACAATCTAAAATTCTTCCTTGGGCAGTGGTGGCACACACCTTTAATCCCAACAGTTGGGAGGCAAAGGAAGGCTGATCTCTGTGAATCTGAATCCAGCCTGCTCCACAGAGTGAGTTCCAGGGCAGCCATGGCTACACAGAGAAACTCTGTCTTGGAAAAGAAAAAGAAGAAAGGAGGAAAGGAAGGAAGGAAGAGAGAGAGAGAGAGAGAGAGAGAGAGAGAGAGAGAGGAGAGAGAGAGAGAAGAAAAAGGATAAAAACTTCACTTAATGGAATCAAAAGATTTATGTTTGAGGATAAAATGCTTTTCATCATGAAAGTTATTTTGCTCCTAAAAGAACTTCATAGATTTTTTTAAACCACCCTGTTCTAGAAGTTCCTAAGTACAATTCAGAAAGTTTATTGCTAATGTTGATGATAGGACTGTGTGTATCTCCACCTCGGTCTCAGGGTATTTGCCATACATTCTTCTGCAGACATAAACAGAAAATTCATAATTTATGATGTTTTAGATAGGAATATGAATGTTTTCTTTCTCCGTGCAAGCCCTCAATTGTGGTGTTGCTTTAGTTTACATTTTCTACAGGAGCATGCTTATTGCAATTTATTTGTTCATTTGTTCAAGGAAAAAAGAGTTTGGTGTTTTGTTTTGCTTTACTTTGTTCTGTCAGTGGAGAGTTAACAGGAGCACTTATCAAGAGAGGCCTGCACATCTGCCTTAGAAGCAAAATCCCCAGGAGTCTGGCCTCCATCTAGAGTCTCAAGCATTCCATCATGACTGGCATGAGGAGCTGCAAAGAATAAAACGTGCACGCAATGTCTGCCTATAGAGTCCACTGTGTTTGTCCCAGCTGTAAGTCATTCTTTGTTTCTCAAAGTTTTTCTGACACCCCATACACCTCTGAAAAGCTGGCGGTGATGCAGCTGGCTTTATTTTTCTGACCTCGTGGTTTCACTGAGTTCCATATTTTGAGGGAAATACCAACTCTCACGCTGACTTCTTTCATTAAATGTATTTCTTTAAATATACATACCCTGAAAACTGAGAACTTTGTATTTATCTAGCTAGTCAATTTAGTGAAGAAGATACCTAATCTTCTAGCACTTAACAGCCAGGCACCCCATCAGGTTCTCTGGAAAACAAGAACATGCTTATTGTGTTAACAATGAAATGCTGTTTGGGGTAGATTTCCTCTCATCTGTTAGCACTGTACATGAAATTCAAAACTGAACTGTTGGGTCACATAGCCCCCAACCTTACTTATTCTAGGTTATTTCTCTCTGTGTTGGCTTGAGAGTACACATACATAAGTAAAGCCAGAATACTCTCTCCATCCTGGAGTCTTACTGTCTTCCTGGGATAACAACTTTATGATCTTCCAAAGGAAGATCAGAATTTTAGGATAAAGGGAACCTCAATGTAGACAGGAATGCACAAACATTCTCCAGCCTGTTTTTACCTATACTGCCTTCAACAATCTAAACTTGCTAACATATATTACAAAACAGTATTGAATGTACTTGGAACTTATATCACAATCATCATACAGTTGTATTTACGTACATTCTATTTTTTAACAGTACCTAAATGTTTCCATGAAGGAGTCATGCCTTTTTCTTTCTTTCTTCCTTTACAGAAAGTAGTATTTTTTCTGTTTTTTTCTCTGTGACTAACAATCTTAAAAACCCTCATGAACAGCACACTTAGCATAGAAAAATTTGGCATGTAAAATCCTATCACTAAAGACTATGGTGTGTAGAATTAAATATGAATAATGGAGTTGTCTACAAAGTATAATTCTGACATTAAATTTTTTTGTACTAAAATCTTCAGACTAAAGTATTTGTTCTATGAAGTCAGAAATTTGTCCTTTGTGTTCACCACCATATCCCCAATAAATATGCCTAGTAGAGTGGACACATCAATTATTTTCTAAACCAATCAGAAAAGTGCCATTGACCCTGAAATAGTATAGAATCACTTTGAAAATACTGCTCAGAATTTGTCACTTACTATTCACAAAGAGTATAGAATTTTGATGTAAAAGCAATGCAAATTTTTAAGAAGATTCATGCAAGTCTGAGTCTTAGCAAATTTTTAAATAGGTAGTTGGTTTAACTTAAGAAGTAGGAATCCATGAAGAATTTCTGTTGATAGGTGATGTCTTCTTACATCTGGCACATATATGCACAGCTAAACTGTGCATGCAATAGTTGACATGTTTCTATGAGGGCTGGCAGTGAACTGCTAAGTCACCTCTCCTCACTCCATCTCTGTAGCCATGAAGATTCAGTTCTCTCGAGAGTTCTCTGGACTTGATGCAATCTTACAAAGAATAAGCAAATATCTAGCCTACCAGAGTCCTGCTAGAATTGTCTGCGCAGAGATATCCATGGCTGTTCATCCTCTCTGCTATGTTTACATCAAATATTTTGAATACTCTTACCTTTCTTACTAGAATTTTGATAGTGTCTTAGAGTCTTTCCCTCTTTCCACTGATACAATTTCCTGACAGAAGCAACTTAAGGGAGAAAGGCTTTATTTTAACTCACAGTCTAATGCTGTAGTCTGAAGCAGCTGGTCACATCATATCTCTATAATCAAGAAAAAAAAAAGCAATAAATGTTTGCTGCTGTTCAACTATCTGCCTCTACTTATATGGTCCAGAATCCCAGCCAAGAAATGGTGCTACCCCCAGTGGATGTGTTTTCTCACTTCAACTAACTTAATTAAGATAATTCCCAACACTCATACTCAGAGACCCATCTCCTAGGTGACTCTAGAGCTATCAGGCTGACAGTTAATGCTGGCCATCACAGATAGGAAAGTAGTCCAACATGCATAATGTCTTAGGATTTTATGAGGCACCATTCTGACATTAAATTTTTCGTATTTAATTCCCCAGGTTAAAATATCTACCCCATGCAGATGAGGATTTGTCTTTTGTGTTCAGTGCCATAAACTCAATGCATATGCTGAGTATGGTAGGAACATGTCAAGTATTTACTACACAAATTAGAAAACTGCCAGAGAATTCATTTAACATCTTGTTATAGATGTAGGAATGCATGGAAAACATTAATAGATGTCAATGGCACAAAACAAGGTGCCTGGAATGGATAGCACTTAAGAAAGAGTTACTGTGCTTAAAGTATAGAAGGCAGAAAAAGGAGCAAGAGATTAGCAATTTGTCTTGTCTGTGCTGGTTAACGATAGACACCTGGAAGAAACCTTAGCTGAACAAGGCTAGGAAGGAGCCAGAAGAGGGAGGGAAGGACTGAAGTAATGAGTCCAGGGTTGGGCCATTCAGGTCAGCAGTGTAGGCATAAAGGCATTATGTAGACACCTAGACGAACACCTAGACGAACACACATACATATCACCTAATGGCCTTATTTATGATAGGCGTCAATCTAATTGGTAAGTTGAAGTACTGAGTAGACTAAGACAATTGCCAAAACAGGGAAATGAAACAAAAAGAAGTCCATTGATGCTGTTTGTTCAATAGTGGTTCAGTATAGAATGCTGTCAGGATCAGAGCAACAAAAGAAGCTGGGAGAACAAAGGTCCTGGGGTCACTATTGCATTTGTTCTGTTGGCCTATTAAGATAACCAGAATTAGTTAAGTCCCATATGAATTTCAGCTTTTACGATAATATTTGAGTCAATCACTTGGGATCACTACCTTTTTAAAAGCCAATTTCCCCTCGGATTTCTTCTTTTTTAATTTCTGAACTTTTGACTCTATAACTTTTTCTTTCTCTTTCCTTTTCTTTTTCTTTTAAAATCTACTCCCTTTGTTAATGCTTTCTTTTGCCCAGACCTTAGCTCTATTTTACATATTCTCCAACTTTATTTTAAATATTTTTCAGCTTTCTCTTTCACTGCCCCTACCCCAAGAGCACTCTTGGCCCTGCAGGCCTGGCATGTCTCAGTTGTTGGAGGATTTCTTTAGTCTTTCCTGTAATGAACAGTCTTCATTCCAGCCACAACATCAGAAGCCAGATAAGCACTTCTGGCTATCTCACTGTGCAAAGGCACAGAAATATTTATACAAAGCACTCAACTCAAGTAAGGGGATAAGGAGTGAGATAGTAAAACTGAAGTGTAAGAATGATGGAGTAAAGCAAAACCTCCACTTTATAGGCTAGACCAACTCTGATAGCAGCTAACCAGTGCTGTCACTCAAAGAATACTTTTGAGGTCACACACTGACTACTACTGAAATGATCATCTTGTGCTGTATTCTGTTGAAAATGCAAATGGTAACTATTAGTGACTCTTGTTAGTGAATGATTCAGTGTCACCTGACTTTTCAGTTTATACACACAGATGCATGTAAATACACACACACACACACACACACACACACACACACACACACACACAGAATACAATCCCACCCCCAGAAAAATCCACAGACTGTATATGGATGGGTGGATGGGATGATTGATAGACAGCAAGACAGACACACACACACACACACACACACACACACACACACACACACACACACATATATATAGGGAGAGAGAGAGAGAGAGAGAGACAGACAGACAGACAGACAGACATAGATGAGAGCAACAGGGTCAACATCCTGAGAATCAATACTTATTATTAGAAATCAGGCAGAAACAACTCATGATCATCAACTTCCTGTCATATACCTATGAAAAGGAAAGCAGTAAACAGGATTAGATTAAAACACTAGCTTAGCCATTTATGGCAACAAGAGCATTATTGTAAACTGCCCTGTGAGGAAGTTCTAATAATAAATAAAAAATTTACATATGTCTAATATAAAATTAATTTGTGATTCATGTGTGGTGAATGTTTTATTGATTTAGTCTCATGTTGTTGAAATCTCTCATAAAGAATTTGCTTAAAACTCAATGGCTCTTCACTGGATGTTGGGAGAGGGTTCAAAATACAAGTCTTCAAGTGTCTAGTTTATAGTCTCTACTTTTTGAGAGAAAAATGTGGTGGAGCCAATGAGAAGAGGACCATGTGATTATACTGTCTTAGAAACTTTGAGTTAAGTTATGACTTTTGAGAGGCATGAAAGAATTAAAACAAAACTCAATACCTTGATTTCAAATTTACACACAGACAAGAGTGTCTGTAGATCTTCTCAGTTTCCCCTTTTCACATGGCAAGAAATGCTGTTAGTAGCTGTACTAGTCGTTTATAAAGCAAATGTGGATTCAATTAATATGTTATGTTCATAGACTGTCAAATTCTTGTTTTTAAAAAAACTAGGTTCACCGAATAAGCTAATTTAAAGGCTAACTAAAAGGGAAAAAAGAGAAGAATGGGCACTTTCTCCAGTGAGAAATACATGTGGATAGAATTTGAGCTAGTAAGATTTTTCTCTGTGGAATACAAAAATATAACTGAGCACATATTTTAAAACACATACACAATGGAAGAAATCAAACTAAATGTGTGTGTTTAACCTTTTCAACTTTCCAAATATTGGATGCAGTAAGATTGGGGATGACAGTCAAGTAGCTAAGTTAGAAGTTTTCTATTTGCATGTTATTTTTATCCTTCCCTCTTCAGGATCTAAATGAAAACAGATGAACCCTTCATGAGCTATTTAGCCATATGTATATATGAACATGTATATAACTTTCCATTTCAACAGGATTTTTTTTGTCTGGACATATCAAGTCAATAATTAAACAATAAGGGTGGGTAAATTAAACTATATTTGTTAATGATTGGGCCGATTTTAGCTGTTCTTCATTCGCCTTTTCATATCCCTTAGATTAAAAAACATACACTCGAAGAAAATGGAACATCTAGATGTTATATTTTCTACTTATATTTGACTCACCTAATTTTTATAAAGCACAGTCATGTCTTTAAAATTCAGAGACAGCGCTGGGCATGTTTAACATACGTGTTTAATCCCGGAACTCAAGAAACCGTTCATGTGGATTTTTGTGAGTTTGAGGAGAGCCCGGTTGGCATAGTGAGTTTCAGGTCAGTGGGGCTGCACTGTGGGACTCTGTCTCAAAACACAAAAAGAAAGCCAGAGACAGATGCCATGTTTTTGTCCTTTTATCTATGCTAAATAGCCAAGCAAAAAATATTTAATTCTTAATTTCCTTGATTCTCAGGAAAGGTTTTGTGAAAATAATATACATGATAAAAGTTTGTACAATACTGTTATTTTATTTTTGTTTATATTGGGTAAGGAAAGAGTAGTGCATATATCCTAGATCTAAGTAACATCTGGTTTTCATCTGCCTCATTGCTGGTTGCTTCCTGCCATACCCCTGTCTATCCTTCGACATTTTTTCTCCTTTCTTTAGAATCTGTTGTCAGTAGGTTGCATTCTTATGTCAATTATTATAAACATAAGGGGTTTACAAATTATTTTATTGAAGAATTAATTGTATTTTTACATGATTTGGTAGAAACAAAAATCACTTTGTAAAATATCTTATGTGATAACAAAAAAAAAACATTATCATGGAAAGAAAATGTTCTTGAAAATTTTTTACAAAAGCACAATAAAAGTCATACTTCTGATCATCAACTAATTTATAAAAGTTTAGTGTGTAGATGTACTTTATTCACTCATATGTGTAAGACAGTTCTTGTTTCTGCCAGAATTTTGAGTATTACCTAAGCACAATGATCCCAACGTAGAAGGAGGGCATATTCATGCATCACATGTGCATGTATACACATACATACATACATACATACACACCTATTTAGTATTGTATTGTTTCCTTCAGGGGATGCTTTTAAAATGCCAATCTGACGTATTTCTAAAAATGAGAAATGGCAGCTGTAATTTGTGAAGATTGACAAGCAAGACAAATACAATGGCATTAAAACCAATGAGTCAGTCATCAGCATAGGTGACAGCTTTAAGACTCAGCAGCATTCCTATGGGACACAAAAGTTTGAATTGTTATTCCTCCATGATACTATAAAAGTGAATCTATGATCATCAAAATTTGAGGAGATGCCAATACTTAACAAATATACTTAATAAGTTGAACAGCTTTCAGGGGAAAGAGTAATCTAAAAACAAACAAATAAATAACCCCAAATCTAAAGCTATAATCATATGATTAAGCTTACTTATCAGCAGAAATATTAATTACAGAATATTGAACACCTTTGATAGTACTAGAGATATTAAATCATTATGTAAAATACTAACAAGATGCTGTGAAATACAATCTTCAGGCTGTCAAAGATGATGCTACAGAGTCTTCACACTGGCAGATGCTACTGTCTACCAAGGATGCCACCATCCTGGCAAACAGTGACTCTCCAACTAGAAAACTTCAAAGCTTCTTCTGTTTGGAAGCTTCCCAGATATGTCAAGGAAACTACTATATGAGAAAAGTGCAGAGAGTCTGAGGCATTGCATAGTACAACTTACCATTAAATAAGAAATGTGGGCAGATAAGGAAAAGAAAAGCCAGAGGCAGATGGAAAGAAATAACCAAGGTCAGCCCATGACAAATACCAAATAAATCAAATTTACCTGAAATCTCACTCTTGCTACAGGTCTAATGTCCTTTCTATTTTGATGTTCATCTTCAGTTTCTGTATTCAAAACTCATAGATTGCTACCCTTCGTAGATGAATTTCTAAATGATCTTATTAAATAAAAATTATGGAGACAGATATAGGGGCGAAAGCCTGAGAGAAATCAGGGAAATAGGGAAAGCCACAGATAACCTTACCTTACCAACTGGGCAGCTTCAAAATGAGAGTTACTTCCTGTCTACTCATGTCTATATGCCTTGCTGTTCTACCATCAGATTTGCTCTCTCTGTCTAGGTACATCACTTCCTCTTTCTGCCCAGCTCCATCACTTCCTATCGGTCTGTACAGATCTGGAGACCTCCATGGTTAACTAGTGTTGGAATTTAATGCATGTGCCACCACACCTGGCTCTGTTCCCAGTGTGGCCTTGAACGCACAGGGATCTGAAAAGATTCCTGCCTGCCAAGTGATAGGATTAAAAGCATGTGCTGCCATTGCCTGATTTTTTTGTTTACTTATAATAGCTGTTTCTATTCCTCTGATCTCCAGGCAAGCTTTATTTTTTAAAGCACAAATAAAATATCACCACATTTCAGCACAAATAAAATACCACCACAACCCTTTTTATTTATATTTATTTATCTGTTTTATTTATTTGTTTATTCATTCATTCATTTGTTCATTTATTTATATATTTTGGGGGCAGAGTTTCTCTGTGTAGTCCTAGCTTTCCTGGAACTTGTTCTGTAGACCAGGCTGGCCTTGAACTCAGAGATCCACAGGCCTCTGACAGTGCTGAAATGTTGGCATTAAAGGCATGTACCATGTCTGGCTTTTACTTTTTTCTCCCCTTTGAAGTAACTGCCACTCTTATCTCTGCTTCATACTTTTACATTAAAATTACTTTATTTATGTCCTGTACTCTGGAAATTGGTAATCCTAAAAAAGTAGATTTTTGACTGACCTACATATTTTGTTTAAAAAAAATCTTCCATGCAATTAATGATATAATAGGTACTGGGAGTGAAAAGATTAAGGAGAATCATTCCCTTCATCAGGGAGCTACCTGTCTTGATGAGAATATTCCTACTGATTGTTTAACACTATGCTATGTGCAATACATGCGCAACTCTTCAACTTCCAGACTACTTCCATACAGAAACCATAACCTTAAAGAAAGAAAGGAAAGGAGTTTACATGCTGCATGATACAGTGAAGTGGGGAGTGAAATAAGCAGGAAAACCCTCTTATGGGTCGTCATGTAACACACTGGCCCCTTTGATATAATTTCTCTGGAAATGCATTGCTAAGTAAAAATCATGTCAATGATGTAGGTTATTCTATCATTGAACAACAAGCATAATATTATCTCTGAAATTCCATAATGGCAAAGGCTATCTTGTAGACTGAGAATTCAACTCAAGTGTGAATGGAGTTTATGCCCATTATCAGTCACCTCAGGAAAGATTAGCTAGAGAAAGGGCTGAAGACCTAGAGTGTAATGGTTCTCAACCCGAGGTGCTTTGATCTTCAGGAGACATTTGTCTATTTCTATGAATATTTTTGGTTATTGTTCTCATTGGCTTCTCTATCACTTTGAGAAAAACCATGACTGATGGCTACTTACTAAAGAGAGATTTAATTTGTACTTGAGGCTCAAGAAAGATAAGAGGCCAGCATGGTGGGTATGGTTGTTGTAGAATATTATTTAAAAAGGTGTGTTACTTTTGTTTATGTTGCATTTGTTTAACTCCATGAAGCTGTGTTACTGTGTCTGTCTAAAACACCTAATGTTTTAATAAAGAGCTGAACAGCCAATAGCAAGGCAGGAAAAAGGATAGGTGGGGTTATCAGGCAGAGAGAATATATAGAAGGAAAAATCTGGTAGAAGAAAAAATGAGCTATGAGCCAGAGAAGGAGGAGTACTCCAGGGGCCAGCCACCCAGCTACAGAGCAAGCCATAGAGTAAAAGTAAGATTTACAGAAGTAAGAGAATGGGAAATGCCCAGAGGCAAAAGGTAGATGAGATAATTTAAGTTAAGGAAAGCTGGCTAGAAACAAGCCAAGTTAAGGCCAGGCATTCACAATTAAGAATAAGTCTCCATGTGTGATTTATTTGGGAGCTGAGTGGCAGGCCCCCCAAAAGAGCCAAAAAACAAACAACATGTAGTAGTTTGAAAGAAAATGGCCCCCACGGGAGTGGCACTATTAGGAGGTATGGCCTTGTTGGAAGAAATGTGTCACTGTGGGGCAGGCTTTTGAGGTCTCTTTGCTCAAGCTTCTCTCAGTGCGGCAATCAGTTGACTTCCTGTTTCTTGCAAGATGTAGGACTCTCAGATACTCTAGCACCACTTCTGCCTACACACTGCCATGCTCCCCATCATGATGATAATGAACTGCACCTTTGAAACTGTAAGTGATCCACCTTAATTAAATGTTTTCATTGTAAGCTTTGCTGTGGTCATGGTGTCTCTTCACAGCAATAAAAACCCTAACTAAGTCAGTGGGGGTAGAGGCAAGGCACTGAGTGGCTAGCAGGATCAAGAAGGCAGGGGCATACTTAGCCAAACACAAGCATGAAGCAGAGAAAGCACATTGGAAGTAGGGTGAACTGTAAAGTCTCAAAGCCCACCCACAGTGACACATTTCCTTAAACAAGGTCACAACTGCCAAGCCTTCCAAACACCCCACTAACTGAGGACCAAGCCTGAGCCTGTGGGGACATTTCTCATTCTAACTACCACAGTTACCATCAGAGGCAGAATGCCTCTGGCAGAATGCACAGAGATGGGAATGTCATCAAACATTCTACAGTGTTCAAGTGCAGCATAGTTCCCCACTGAAAAGAAGCATCAGCTCAAAACAGCTACAGTACTTCAGATGAGATAATCTTCATTACACTACACAATTTCACATATTATTATACCTTTTTGTTCTTTTTTTTTTAACATCTACTATCCATACTACAACATACCAAAAAGTCAAAGACAAAAGGCAGATCCAGGAAGAAGGGATGGCATGTAAAAGATCATCATTCAGGAATGAAGACCCACCCACAAATTAGACATCACTTTCAATACCAGATATATGGAGACCTGAGGATAAAGCAGCGTGCATCTGCCTGCCTTGACTTCTTGAGTTGTCTATCATTGATGTTGCTGACATTCTCTGCTGATATCTGACTCCACCACCTTCTTTAACCTTCCAATATGGCTTGAACACCAGCAGCTCTTCAGGGAACTTGAGGTCCTAGACCATGATGTATGACTGGCCAGGCAGCAACCAGGACTGAGCAGCTACCAGGTTCTAAGGTTCTCCATTGTGCAGATGGACCACCAAGCCACTGTGGTGTAAGTCAATCTAATAAATATTCTTTTAATACATATTCCTGTATTCTACTCCTTCTTTTTCTCTAGAGAACAATGCCTAATTCTAGCTATCAGTGTAAAATTTATAAACAATGAATTGAGAATACATGTGCACAATTAGTGTTTGAACTCGTGAAAATGCTAGGATTTTTTCATGGAATTCAAGGTAACCAATTTCCTTATACTCATTGAATAGTGTGCACATGTAATATTCCAAGTATCACAGCTTCTCTTTTGTATTTTGTAGCACACACATGACTTAAACTGAATAGTAGCTAACTCTTTGATATAAAGGGCTATGGCAGTAAAAAGCATTCAGTGATTAAAGGTGACTGTTATGTATTTATGATATTTTTTTTGCAAATTTCTCCTTTTGATATTCCACACTATTTTGAAAAGTATTTGAATCCTTACAGGTTTTTTGTTTGTCTTTTTGTTTGTTTTACATTTTACCTTCAGTTATATCAAAATATAGCAAAGAGATTTTGTTCATGTTTTAGCCAAAATAATACAGGAGAAAGTATAACTTCTACGACACTTTCATAGTTACTTATCTACTTCTCTAAAGGAACACTACAACTAAGACAACTTACAGCAGGAAACATTTAATTGGGGCTTGCTTACAGTTTCAGAGGTGAGTACATGACCATCATGGTATGAAGCATGGCAGCAGACAGGCAAACATGGCACTGGAGCAATGGCTAAGAATTTACATCCTGATCTGCAGAATGGAGGAATCTCATCCAACACGGCCTCACCTCCTTAACTCTTCCCAAAACAGTTCCAATCACCAGGGACCAAACATTCAAATATATAAGCCTCTGGGCACCATTCTAAACACTAGTAAAAGTGAAATTTGTTACCATGAAAACTAACTGTTCTATGTCCTGTAGTAATAAGTAAATCTCTTCCAATGAAACTATTTTATGTTTCAATTTTTCTTTCAGTAAAAGGAAATTTATTTGTTTATTTGTTTACTCATTTCTTCATAATCAACTTGGTGAAGTGCTAATTCTTTCATATTATTAAGTACTTCTTAAAGGAGCCAGTTCTTTTCATAAAGGATTCCTGTACTGACTCACTGCTATGTAATTTCTTTTTTGACTTGGAACATACTTTTGAGAGCAGAAATATTTAATATTCCTTTGAATCCCAGAGATGCTAGAGTGAAGACATTTTCTACTACCATAAGAAAGAGTAAAGCTTAAACATTGGCAAATTGCTTCATTTCATCTGGAAAGATGAAGTTATCTTTCTAAATCTTAAAGAAATTACAGCAAGTACATATGATCCTAGTCGTTTGCCCTGACTACTCATATGGATATAGGACAAATGATCTTAGATAGTATATTTGATTAACTCAAAAACAAATTATAAAATTTACTGCTACATGTGTAAATGATTTCTCTCTTTCTCTCTCTGTATGTATGTATGTATGTAGATAAAGATTCACATAGACCTCAACAAATCATAATAGCATATTATCAGAGGAAATAATCTTCCTATAAATCATAGACACCAAGATAAATTTAACAAATCTCGGTATATTAGGCATAGAATATTCTTTCACTATGTTATAGAATCCTAAAGAATAACATTGCTTCTGAGATAGAATAGTGACTATAAACAAATACATAGGGAAAATTTTAAGCCACACTTAGAGAATGTATTTGTTTGATTCTTATTCAATTTTCTGCTTATTTGCCTTTTAGCAGTTAAAAGATGTGTGCACTTAAGTAGGTTTTCTAGACATGACTAAGTAAGAGTAGGAAAAAACTTTACTTTTAACTGAGCCAACTCAAACTCTAATTCCAACTCAAAATCAGATCCCAACAATATTTAACTTTGAGGGCTTAAATTACGTATTTGAAAAGTTTGTTGAAATTGGCAGCAAGCATAAATGTATGATCTACTAGGATAGAAACCTAAGAACAATGATATTTAAACTGAAATTATCAAACCCTTGATAAGACTAAAAATAAAGAAAATCATTTTGTTTTTATGATTAATCATTTAGGGTTATTTATTTATTTGCCATTCAGAAATGGTTTGTTCTCTGGTTTGTATATCAAAGAGAACTAGACAAAATTTTGGAAAACTAATGTTCTATTATGCAGGATCTCTGACATGGACACAACAGTGCAACAGAACTTGATGGCATATGTTTTGAAGAAATGGACTTTATAATTTTCTTGAAACTACATCCTCTTGGAATGATGGATTTTTACCTTAGAGTAAAATAAGGTACCACAGCTCTCTTAAACTATATTGTATACCAGATTTGTAATGTTGAAATTCTGAATTCTAAAGGTAAGAGTGTGAGAATTTTAAATTGAATAACTCTGGACTGTGGATCATTTCGACTTAAAACTTGGCTTGCAATTTGTCTCTATAGATGATTTTAATGATTTAAATTAGTTTTGGCTGTTCACGCTGTGGAGTAGCCAATAATTTGGCTTATATCGGCTTTTAAGCAATTAGTTCTAACTAGTTCTTCTTGTCTTAATAGGATTTTAGAATAAAAGAAACAATTGAGGCTAATTAACATTTTTCATTGTTCATAGACATATGTTTAAGATATGAAAGTTTGGAGACTTTAATCTGAAGGGATATGAATGGGGATATCTTGTTTCTATGAGCAATTTCTCAATATGTATCAAAGATAAAATCAAAGATAAAAATGGAAAGCAAGAGTGTCAAGATATGGCCCCCTGCTTTTTATAAATATGTAAATGGTATTTCCATGAAAAACATAAGTTCTGTATTTAATTTTAAAGTCAGTTATCATTTGCAATTGTAGGGAAAAGACAGAGTTCAAATTATGGCAACATCTCCAAAGTTTATTCCATAGCAATATTTAGAATCCTCAATTATCTTGATCTAGACTTCGCAAAAGTTATTGGTGGCAGATTGCCAGTTTCCATTACCCTTACACAATATTAATCTTTTTTAAGGGTTTTAAATTGCTATTAAGTACCTAAGCATACTCTGGGATGTAGTATCCATGTGCATTGCCTCTACCATCAAGAACACCCAAAGGCTGTTAATGGAGAGATTGAAAAAGGTCCTGCATATGGGGCCACAAAATCCTAAATACCTGTTCATTTTTCACAATTCTGTGTTTACTTATGGTTCGAGGGGTAATTATGCTAACTGAGGTCTTGTATTTCCTTTTAGGTAAATTTCAGTTCATCATCAGCACCAACATAGTCCTTGGAAGACAGGTTTGGAAGAAAAGAGGTAATTAAAAAGTCACTTTTTTCAAGTTACCCTTTCTCCCTTATCTAGATTTTCTCACATTTGAACAAATATAGGAGAAACAAAATTAAAAATCTTGCTTATTTGGAATTGAACTAAGTATACTATGTTTTAATAATGGGATTATAATCAAATGAATCTATTTGAGACCATGGCAAGGTTCTACCTATTAAGAACATTTAAACTTAATATGTATTAGAATTGAATTAAATAAATACTATATCTTCATCAGTAGTTTTGAGGAAAATATAAATGGTAAGCTAGGACAGGGGTGAAATGCTACTAATGTAATAAAACCTAGAAACATTTCACTTAAGTTTTGGACCCATCAAGTACAAGTTGGTTCATCATTTTCAGAACCCCTTGCTTGTCCTAATACTAATGGCACCAAGGCATGACTTTAAAGAAAAGGAGAAGGGGGAATTAGAGAAGAAAAAGAGGAAATGACAGTTTTAAGAGGTATCTAAATTAAGAACTTGTAATAAATAAGCCTAATAACAAAAATGGGAAAACAGAACAAGAGAAATAAATAAGATAACTTGAATTCTCCCTGACTAGCTTCTGCCAACACAGGAAAAGAAAACAAAATCTTCAAGCTTGACAGCTAGGAAACAGTGATCTATTTTATTGATTGATTGATAGATCAGTTGGTTGCAGAATTTAAGGCTTTGCAATTCATAAGTTACACAAGCTGGATTTGGAACCTAAAGATTTTCTGTATCTCTCCTACTTCCATTCATACTCAATAGTATAAGGAAGTCAATTCAGGGAGATGAAAATGAAAATGTTAACGCAATTTGAGAGATGAGGAACAATGAGAAGGCAGCTGGATGAAATGGCATTGAAAATGCTGACCCTTCAGACATACATTTCACACTGTGTTCTTGATTGTCAGATTCTGTTGATTTCTCTAAAGAATCATTGTTAATGTGCAGTTATTAACTCTTTCATTTAAATCATTTTACAGAGTAACTATGTCCCAGGTACCATGCACTGCAAGGATAAATAAGACCCAATCTTCATCTCCCAGGAGTGTACTGTACAGTTGAATAATACTGGATTATATGTCCTTTTTTTATAATAGAAAATACCAGAAGCCTATGATATAATTATAATCTGGCAGAGAAACTGAGTATTATATAATCAAGCTATGTCATTGAGTGTGTATCCACTCCATGGTGCTCTGTTAGTATGAAAAATTACATTTACAAATGCTCATTGCTGGCTTTTTCAAAAGATAGAAAATGATGACATATTAAAATCAATCCAAATTTATTCTAGGTATTATTTTATGTAGAATTAGGGTATGGAGATATTAGTCAAGAGAATTGTGAACAGAATGTACTTGCACGCTCTATTTTTCAGTTTTAACTGCCTGGCTGTAACATCTGTACATTAGCTAAATAACATCTCAAAGGGAGCTACAGATAGAACCTGGGTGTCTGCTGATTGTGCATGTGTGATTTTGTGTTCTCAGAGGATGGTCCTTAAAAAACTCCCTGCTGGAAGCCATTGTGCATATTGTAAAAGGACTGCGGCTAAGTGCCAATTGAGCTAGTACTCTATACTTTCCATTTAAAAAGAAGATTTCATACCACTTGATTATGTTAAATAGAAGTGTTTGAAATTTATACAGAATTACATCAAAATGGCACAGTAGTTATATGTCTAAAAAGCTGCAATGACTCTATGCCATAACTAATGTCAATCCTAGAAAGTTTAATATGAGACCATCACAGAATGTAATACATGAGAAATATAGAAAGTTTAGGATGGTAAAGACATAAGTATATATTGTAATAGATTTTAAATTCATGTTTGCACAGAATTAGATCTATAGGTCTATATATTCTCAAATAGCACAAATGTATCTATGTCTGAATTTTCAAGTATATAAAATCAGGTCTAAACCAATCAAATAGGCTCTATTGTATACTTTATACAGAACCAAAGATCCAAGCTATTCAAAGATCATTGTTATAAGGGGTTCTTGTGGAAAAACAATTGGTATTTCTTTAATTAACTCTTCTGTAACTTGATCTCTTCATGAGTTTGGTATTGTTCCTTCAAACCGGGGAATAGGTGGGTTCCTGGAATCTCTTAAGAGACTGAGAAACCCATTACAGTTTCAGTAGATATATGTTATAGTTTATTAGCTTTTATAGCTTTTATGTTGTGTTATAGCTTTTATTAGCTTTTATACATGCCATAAATGCAATAAACTGCCTTGATTGACAAAAAACAAAAATTGAAAAGGAAATTGATTATGACCATTGGTTTGATGTATTTGTCCTCCTGAGGACTCATTAAAATAACAAGAATGGAAATTTCTGAAATATGAAACCATCCTAGGAGATGAAATGTGAAGCAGAAATGGAGAGTAAGGAGAGGTACAGGTCATAACCACAGAGATGGGTACATGCTTGTGCTGTGGGATGTCTTTCTGTATGCTGTGAATATGTGTTCCTCTGATTGGTTAATAAATAAAATACTGATTGGCCAGTAGCCAGTCAGGAAGTATAGATGGGGCAAGCAGATGAGGAGAATTCTGAGAAGAGGAAGGGCTGAGTCAGGAGTCGCCAGCCAGATGCAGAGGAAGCAAGATGACAAAGTAGAACTGAGAAAAGGTACCAAGCCACGTGGCTAAACATAGATAAAAATTATGGGTTAAATTAAGTGTAAGAGCTAGTCAATAATAGGCCTGAGCTGATGGCCAAGCAGTTATAATTAATATAAGCCTCTGTGTGCTTATTTGGGGGACGCAAGTGGAAGAGATTTGTCCTGACTGCCAGCGAGCTAGGACACAGGAAAACTTCTGACTATAGGCTTTCCAAGAATATAGGAGAAAAACTAAGTCTAGAATTAACAAAGAGATTCATGGCATGTAAACCATATCTTGGTAAAGCCATCTAGATTTTCACCAGTGAAACGAGAGAACATCTATGAATAAGGAGGCAGTCTTCAGGGAATGGAACCTTCAAGACCTTTCCTCTTGTCCATTCTGTATAGGTTATTAATAAGAACTTCTGGCTTATGAGAATTTGTTTAAAAACAGATCAAGAAAAAACAAGAATAGAGAAGGGCTTCTTGAGCAAGCACAAGACATAGAAGAAAAATGAACACAACTTCACTTTGATATTTATTACCAGTTAGGAGGGAAGAGAAAGACACCTCTTGTTGCTCAAGAAGCAATAAATAACACTAAAATCCTTCACCTTTGTGGAAAACCCTTCTTTTGTTAACTTGCTCATGAAAAGCCTATTCCATCCTGGAGCATATGCTGTGCCCTAGTTTGACTAAAAAAAGTTAAACATACTAATTCTATATCTAAATAAACTTTAATAAAAATGTTAACTATTAAAGTGACATTATTCAAATGGACCAAGAGGGAAAAATCTGATATTATCTTCCAAAAGTAAATGTATATTCCTGACTTACTCATGACCACATAACTTACGTGTAAACAGAAATATTTCATGTAATTTATTATTTTTTCAAATATAAATTATAGAAAACTCATGAGAGGCACTTATAAATACCCAAGACAAACTCTTAAATACAATATAATATTTCATATTTCTCAAACCTGACAGAAACCTATTTGATAGATTATCCAAAATTTCTTTTTTAAGTGTGTGTAACATTATTTTTATCATAAAAGAATTGTTTATGTTTAAAATTCATATATTTTGCAATGTTATAATTGATATCAATTCAAGAAAAATATAAATGAAGTTATTGAGCATAAAGATAGTATGTTGGCACAGATGTGTCCTTAAGGGCAGATTATGAATTTGAAGGAGAATAGGGAGGCATGTATGAGAGGGTTTGGAGAGAGGAAAGGAAGAAGTGTTGTAATTAAAATATAACCTAAAAAAAGAAACATAAAAGAAGAGAGCGCTTACGCAGAGGAACAACTTATAATAAGATATGGGTGAGACATGATTCGACATAAGTCCTCTGAAATATAATTTAGTGCTGTAGATATTTTATTAGTTCCCAAACCATATATTAGTGTCTCAAAAATGTTCATGTATTTTAACTAAATAAAGGCATCGTTTTTCCTCATATGATTCTGTTGTTATTGTTTGTTGTTGCTGTTAACAGTGGTGGTGGTGGCTGTGTGTGTGTGTATGTGTGTGTGTGTGTGTGTGTGTGTGTGTATGCACTTGTCTCTGTTTGTGTGTGTTTATTAGGATTAGACAAGGGCTTTCCATGTGGTAGGCAGATAATCAGCACTGAGCTACATCACTAGGCTGAAAATATTTCTGTATTTCTATTTCTAGCATTCTGGACCAAGCAGTTGTTTGATGGACCCTTTTACTATAACACTATTTTACTAAAGACTATTCAATAAACTTTATATAATCTAAAAGTAGAGCCCTTATATAATCTAGCTATAAGTTCCTAGGAATATACTTAAAGGAATGTAAGGTAAACTACTACAAATGGCTGCTTATCCATGTTCATTCCTATTCACAAGAGCCAAATTATGGAATCAGTTTTGGTGTACATGAACAGATGAGTTGATTTTTTTAAAATAAATGGGATTTTGTTTAGCCAAAAGGAAGAATTAATATGTTATTTGTTTAAAAAAATAGACAGAATTGATCATCACCATACTAGATGAAATAAGTCATAGCCAGAAAAACAAAATACATATTTTGTATTATGTGTGAAACATAGAAAAAAGCATGTCTATCTGTCTGTCTGTCTATCTACTCTCTCTCTCTGTGTATGTATGAGAGAGACAGAGACAGAGACAGAGAGAGACGGAGAGAGAGACAGAGAGAAAGAGAAAAGTATAAGGGAAAATATTTGGGGAAAAAAGTGACAAATAGGAAGAAGACAGGACAAGATAATGGATGAATGAGGTCAAAGAATATAATATACTTGAAGAAAATTTGATTATGTGATCCATCACTTTGTACAATGGACATCACCATAAAATATAGAAAATAAATATTCAAACTCAAATCCTTCATCGTTAGGATAATAAAAATAAGATAAAAAGGGTGGATGCATGGCTCAGACATTAAGAACACTGGCTGAGCTATGTATCCATCCAGATTCCAGGACCAGATTTCAGCACTCACTGGAGGGCTCATATCAACCTGTAATTCTAGTTCCAACAGACTCCAAGCACTTTTCAGACCAATACAGGCTCCTACTTGAACATGATATGCATGGACTCCCATAAGCACACACATTCATATACACATGAGAATAATAAAATATTTATTCCACACACAAGTTTTTCTGTGATGTCCGTGTGTTTTCCTGATTTGTAAAGCAGCTTTCCAGATTTCCCTCTCCTTGCACACACTCCTACTTCTAGGAGCCAAGATTATAATGATGGAGTGGAAGTGGGCTTATGGATGCCAACAGCAACATTCCTATCAAGACACTGAAATTCCTGAGGGGGAGAGGAGAATTTGAGCCTGGCAATTCCTTACAAATTCCTGATAAGGAGTCTTCTATGATATCTACAAAGAAAAGGCCTTTTTTAAGGGAAATGTCATCTGACTTTGGCCATTGGACAAAGGTTGACTACAACAGGAAGAACCATACTATTTTCTTCTATTATACAATTGAATGGTATGACCAAATATTTAGGGGGCAAATAAGAACAAGAACATAAATAAATCCAGTATAAACATGGTAAATCTTTTTTTTTTTTTTTTTTGCCCAGGCATTAGTTTTTCACATCATATTTATATGTACAGTTTAAAATTTTTATTGTTTTAATTTTATGAGTAAATTTTGTTCTTGTCCACATGTACATCTGTATACTCCTGGCAGCCTGGAGCCATAGAAGACAGAAGAGGGCATTGGATACCCTGGATATTGAATTACAGACAGTTTTGAGCTGTTGTGTGCATGTTAGAAATTATACTTGGGTACTCTAGAAGAGGGACAAATGCCCTTTACCACGGTGCCATCTCTCCAGTCCTTAAATATAGTTTTAATAACAACTTTCATACAATTTTATTTTGATCATAGCATGTATGCAATTTCATACATTTTTTTGTTGAAAACTCTAATAGACATTTTTTATGTGTCAGAGAGCATACATGAAATCTTCTAATCATGGTATTTGGAGTGATATAACATTCCAATTTCACAGTTTTCTACGTTTTACATTTATTTCTTTATCTTCTATTTTATTGTAAGTACTGGTTTATTCATATGTATACATATGCTATAAATTACTACTACATATTTATTATACTTTAATTTGTGTCAGTTCAAACGAAATAAAAATATTTCTTGACTTTGACAATTATCACCAAAACTTCACTCAAAACACAAAATATTTCACTCGTTTTTTTCTTTGCTATGACAAATTCTTAGGATAATTACGTAAGCATGTGGGCCTAACTCATAACCTGCAGACCTCATGGGACCTAAGATAGCTATGAATGTGGCCCAACACAGAACTGTAAATGTACCTAAAACACTAAGAGAGAGGGGTGAGCGGGGGAGAAGGAGAGAGAGATTTCTTTTAACTTGGTTGCATTTTTGAGCATGAGCTTTACCAACGACATGTCATTTTAATTTGGTTGTATTCTTGAGCATGAGCTTTACCAACGACATGTCATAGGCTGGATGTGCCTGATTGTCTTAAAGAGAGGAAGATTCATTTCTGTTCACTGTTTTAGATATTTCCATCCAAGATCAGCTGGCTCCCCTTTGGAGGCTCAGGTGAAGCAGAACAACATGGTAGATGAACATGGTGGACTAGAGTTGCTCACCTGGTGGAGACTGAGAAACAGAAACAGAGGAGGGGTTGAAACAAAGAGTAGAGGATTAAATGTCTTTTCCTTATATATCCCCTACTGTCTACTTCCTTCAAGTAGGCTTCAGCTTCTTTCTCTAACTACCCCCAATAATGTCATCAAACTACACAGCCTTGGTGATGGACAGTGATCTGGATATATAAGCTAAACTAAACCCTTTTCTCCCTCCAAATTGCTTTTGGTCATGGCATAGAGAAAGAAAACTAGGATATCATCTTAAACACATAGTATACTCTTTGGGAGTCATGCTATATTTTGCAAAGTAAAAATTGCAAATATTACAGAATAAAGATAAATAGTGTTCATGTTAAATGTTGTGAGAGGGAGCAAGAATTGAAATCTCAGCCCTGGGATTTTAGGAAGATTGTTTTAAATGTGGATAAGTAGGAACAAAGTCTGGAATGAGGGGTTAAAAAAAACCCACAGAAATTGGATATGCAACAATTTGTATAAGATACGATAAAATTTCAAACTTGGCCAAAGTAATAAAGAGAAAGAAAATAAAGTTGTAAGATAATCAGGAAATAAAATCCATAGACTCAAGCCTGATGAAATGATACAGATTGCATACTCTTTATTCAAAATGCTTGGGACTAATGTATTTCAGCTCTTTATCCCACCAGATTTTGGAACAGTTGCACATACAAAATGAACTGTCTTAGGGATGGAACCCAATTCTAACCATGAAATTCATTCATATTTAATGTATGATTTAGACATTTAGTCTGATGGCAATTTTCTCTGTTTTTTTTTTCTTTCATTTTTTTTGTGCATGAAACAAAGCATTTGTACATTTAACTATCAGACTTAGGGAGTTCAAATTTGCAGATTAGAGAGGCTGAATCTGTGTGAGGGAAATCTATTTTGAGCCCAGAAAGTTTCTCCTATAGTTTGAACATGAAATTGCCCTGCAGCCTCAAGCATAGAACACATGCTTTCCAACTGGAGTCACTAATTTGGAAAGTGATGAAGGCTGTAGGAGGTGGAGCCTGGCAGGGGGAATTAGGTCACTTGGGAAGTGCCTTTGAAATGGATTTCTTGTCCTTGGTCCCTCTCTCCACTTTGTGATCTGTCTACTGTGAGAGGTAAAGGATTTCTCATGCCTGTGGTCTTGCTACCTCCTGGTTTTCCCAGGTGCTTGAGGCCAACGAACCATGTCCACTGTCTCAGAAAAATGAGTTGTAGTAACTCTTTCCTTATGTTCATTGTTGATGTCAGCTGCTTTGTCGCTGTGACTGGAAATGTAATCAAAACATTTCTAACTGGTTCTGAGTAGGTTGAATTTAAAAGGCACGTTTCACATTTAAGCAGGAATGTCTTATAGTCACTTTGATATAAGCATTTATATAAAACATATAGATAGACAAGATTAAATATAGGGAAAATCATCACGAAGTTAAAATTAACTCAGGAAAGTAAGATGCCTTCAAGATAGTATATAAGGAGAAGTTTAAGAAACAGAGATGGGAGAGATACAGACACAGCAGTTCCTAATGACTCCAGGAGAATTCCACCTCAGCTCATCCAGCCAAGTCAGCCAGCCAGCTATTCACAGAAACAAAGATGGCACATGGGATGAACTGCCACAAGACTGTCTGAGGAAGCTGAGGAAGCAGAGGTCATGGTGAAGAATCTATTCTGGCCAGTGTCACCTGCAGTCAGGGCAGTCAGGAAACATGCTGCCTCGGAGGTGTGTCCCTTAGTTATAGAAAGTGCCACTGATAACTTGTGAAGGCCACTCTTTAGGTGCAAAGCAGGAAAAGCAATCTATAAATGCTTTTGTCTTAATTTTAGTTCTGAATTGTTTTAAAAAAATAGTATCTTGTATTTGACTACATCTGCTGGTTTGTTTGTTTGTTTGTTTTTAGTTTAGTTTAGTTTTGTTTTTCAGCTTCTGTGTGTTTATTGACATTTCTACTTCTGTTTTTCAAAGGATCTCATCATGCCGGAAAGATAATTCTGCAGGTAAGGGCATTTGCTACAAAGCCTGATGACCTGAGTTTTATTCTCAGAATCAACATGATGGAAGGACAGAACCCCAAAAGTTGTCCTCTGACCATCACATATGCTAAATAAATAAATAAGCAAGAAAGAAAACAAACACAATATCTTAAATGATCTTGGAGTCTCCAAGTCTCTATCAGTGAGTCCACAATTCCAAAGCTATTTTCATGTTAGTACTAAAGCGTTTGCCTTGTTTTATATTTGTTTATTCATGAATTTCTTGTAGCATTTTCCAGAAGCTATATGCCAAGTGATGATGCCATTATTTCAAGGGCTTGATGGAATTTGTACTTGTGATTTTTTCATGTTTCTAGTTTTGATCTTTAATTATAGTTGTCATCCAGGGTAGTAACCCCTACAACCAAAGCCCTGTTAATTTTTCAATGATTTTTAATACTGTGAAAAATACTAATATCAAAAATTAGAAACTACTAGCTTAAGTGGACTATGGTTTCTTTGTTTCTCTTACACCATAACTTACACACTGGTCTTATTTTGCCTAATGCTTAACTTTAAGGAAAAATAATAAATGCAAATATTATTTAGTTATAAATGCTATGAATTAAGCCATGCCAATTGACATAACTAGAATAAAAACAGATATATTATTTATGATAGCTTTAATTTCTTTCATGCACATACTTTTTTAATATTCTACTGGTTTATTTAAAAATTAAAATATGTAGCTGTGTGAATAATGCCTATGTAGAGGAGAGAGAAATAG
This sequence comes from Peromyscus eremicus, assembly GCF_949786415.1. Lineage (NCBI taxonomy): Eukaryota > Metazoa > Chordata > Mammalia > Rodentia > Cricetidae > Peromyscus > Peromyscus eremicus. Next base: position 28,927,026 of record NC_081418.1, on the reverse strand, counting down.
TATATATGAAGGCACACAAGTATATACAGTCACTTCTTATTTCTATAGGTTATACATTTGTATATTCAACCAACTTTGTATAAAAAAAACTAAACAACTAAATCTACACTGAGAACATTATTCCATGAGTAATATAGTATAATTCAAAAGCTGAGTAAAAGATGTTATGCATGTACTTTCTAGCTTTGTAAATGTAGTTGCAAGTTATAATTACTGTTTTATTGTGTTAACATTTATTCTTTCTTTAGCCTTACTTTTAATATGTCCACGTCTATACATTTTACACATTTTTTCATTATCAACTTCTTTCATATACTATTGAATTCTGCATCTTGATCAATAGAATTAAATATAAGATTATATATATATATATATATATATATATATATATATATATATATATATATATAAAACTTCACAAAACCCAGGATGAATGGTCTCATTCTTCTGACTTTTTGTTTGTTTGTTTTTGTTTTTGTTTTGAGACAGGGTTTCTCTGTGTTGTTTTGGTGCCTGCCTGGATCTCGCTGTGTAGACCAGGCTGGCTCGAACTCACAGTGATCCACCTGGCTCTGGTTTCCGAGTGCTGGGATTAAAGGCATGCACCACCACCGCCCTGCTCTTCTGACTTTTGATATGATCTGGAAATCTGATAAAATGGTTTCTTTTTCTTTTTGAATTATTATGAACTAAATTATATTACATAAATTCAAGTATTAAATCCTCAGCTTTTCATACTTCAGACTCTGATTGTGGTTTTGCTAAGGTGTTTAAAGAGGTAGCTAAATTAGATTGAGTTGATTGAAATAGTCTTATGTTAATGTACTAGTGGCCTCGTGAGAAAAACTTATGACGCAGACATGCATAGGGAGACCAGGCCGAAGCAGAGACAATGGCCACCTGTAACAAAGGCGACACTTGGAGAATCAACACTGACAATAATATGGCGCTGCACTTCCAGCCTCCAGAATACAAGTAAATAAATTTGTTTTAAGCTACTCATCTGCTGTATTTTGTTATGGAAGTCCAAGCAAATCAATAGAGCTATTGACTTTTTGAGTGATTAACTAGATTCTTTACGAAGGCATTTAAACAATATTTCTCAAAAAGCTCCCAGAATCTTGTCACTTTGTTTACCAAACTCTGTACTATGAGGCACAATACCCATAGGCTGTTAGTCTTTATTATTTAAAAGAAGGAACTTGATGGTGAAATAATGTAGGAAAATAATATATTGTGGCACAATTTGCCAGAGATCTTCAAGTGCAAGGTGACTAAGATGTGGTATTAACATGTCCCTGCCTTATAAAGTGCACTTGGCCCATCCATTTGGACTAGGAAACTAATAGTTTAAAAACTTCAAAAATTAATTAGATGTTTGTTGCAGAATAGAACCCTTCAGCCTTTAAGCTTGTATCTTTCTCCAGACCAAAAAAAGCATTTGTCTCCTGCTTTTGTTTCCATGGCCAATTTAGGTGGAAGATTTTTGCCGTTGTCCTGATAGGTCTAATCCCTTCCTCAAAAATACTAATTGGTAATGAGTGCAATTCCATTCCTTTCTATTTCCCATTTCTAATATTCTCTCTCATCTTTTCATCTCTTTGTCTTTATGCTCTGTATTCTGGGTAAGTTTCTCAAGATTCTCTTAATCATCGACTTAATTTTGTGTAATGTCAATTCTGTTCTTTTTGTGAGGAAAGCTGATACAAATTCAAATATTTTATTTCAGCTTTCTTGCAACGGTTCCTTGTTACATCCTGCTCTCTTTTACGTCTGTCTGCTATTCATTGAGCATGCCTTTCATCTGAGATGATTTTGTCTTATTTAATGTTTCATCTCCCCCTTTCAGTGTTCACACACCTCCATTTAATAATGAGCACAAGGTCAGCTTCCTAAAGCACTTCCGTTTGCTGCAGCACAGCTTATTTTCATTTTCACTCCAATTCAGTATTTTTCAGCTTAGCTTATGATGCAGTCTTTTCATAGGGTTCTTGCTGAGTGTGTATGGGTGTGTTGTGTTTATAAGCACATATCAGTATGCATGAGTGGATACGTGTGTGCATCACACTCATCCTGAGATGGCTATTTGGGTTACCTTGCCAGCATTCAGGGTGAGCCCTACGGTTGTCCTCATTGCTTGTTCAAGTGCTACTGACATTGACCTTAAGTCAGGTGAGAGGGGTAGTGGAGGGCAAGGGATGGGGGATGAGAACATAGGAGAACAAGAGGTTCGAGCTGGAACAGGGACATAGTGAGAGAACAAGGAAAGAGATTCCACGACAAATGAAGACATCATGGGAATAGGGAGAAACAGAGTGCTCGGGAGGTTCTAATGAATTCACAAGGATGACCCTGCTTTAGATTACTGGCAATAGTCGAGAGGGTGCCTGAACTGGCCTACTCTGGTGATCAGATGGCTGAATACCCTAACTGTCATCATAGAGCCCTCATCCAGTGACTGATGGAAGCAGATGCAGAGATCCACGGCCGGGTGCCAGGCCGAGCTCCAGGAGTCCAATCGATGAGAGAAAGGAGGGATTCTATGAGCAGGGGACATCGAGATCATGATGGGAAAATGTACAGAGACAACCAGCCAAACTAGTGGAAATGCATGAACTGTGGACAAATAGCTGAGGAGCCCCCATGGTACTAAACTAGGCCCTCTGGATAGGCAAGACAGTTGTTCAGTTTGAACTGTTTAAGGGGCCTTCAGGGAGTGGGATGAGGACCTGTCCATGGTGCATAAGCCAGCTTTTTGCAACCTAGTGCCTATGGTGGGACACTTTGCGCAGCCTTGGTGCAGGGAGGAGGGGCCTGGACCTGCCTCAACTGAATGAACCAGGCTCTGCTGACTCCCCATGGGAGACCTTGCCTTGGAGGAGGTGGGAATGGGGGGTGGGTTGTGGGGGAAGGCTGGGAGACAGGAGGAGGGAAGAGAGGGGAATCTATGGTTGGTATGTAAATTGAATAGAAAAATCTCTTAATAATAAAAAAAGGAAAAAAAAATGTAGACAACTCAAGCCACTTCAATAAAGAAAAAATAGCAAAAACATACCCCCCCACACTGTAAAAAAAGTTATTAAGTTGGGATCCTGATTCTTTGCCCTCATAAATTTACAGTATCCATCATCTGGCATCAATAACTATTAGTTACAGAGTAAATGTTATACTCCAGGTACCATTCTAAGTACCTTAAAAGATTTCACATATATAAGTCTTTGAAAGCGTATGGGGATACTAAGATACAGGGAGCTAAATTAACTTGCCTAAGCCCACACAATTTACTTAGGTACTAAACCCAGGCACTTGAATGTTCTGTGATGTCATCTCTTCTGGGTGCTACAGGCTGTGGGAGGAGCTTCCTTCATCCAGTGCCTCATCTTCTCACCAAACAGATTTCTAATAATCTCCTGATTATTTAAAGGAGTTCGGTGGCCCCTCTGCTGCCGAAAGAACAATTTCTGAGAGCATTGCTTATAAATTTGCTTCTCCCTCTAACTGTCTCTGATAAATGACTATACTAGTACAAGAACTGAATGACTCACACAGAAGCAAATTCTGCATTGACCAGCCCTTCCTCTGTTTAGCTCAGTGGTGTTCCTCAAAACAACCTCCAAATATGATTTTTAAAAGTTGTTCTGAAGGAGATACTAGTGTGTCATTGTTCTGTCCTGCTCAGAAAGTAGCTATCACATAGTGGAGAGATGTGCAGAGTCTCCTCTGTTAAGACATCAAGTTTTTGACATAAACACACAGTGGGATTCGATGGAAATGTCCCTCTTTGTTCTTGCCTGCCCCTTATAATCTGCCTTAGGGCTCCTTCACTTTGGTCATGGAAATTCCTTCTGGGGTCACGCAGACTGTAAAGAATATGTCTAGTTACGGGCACAATAGAAAGTGCTGGTTTTGTGCATTTGCATAGACATATGAAAAGGAAAGTTGGGTCATATATTTCATACCACATGGAGAGCTATATTCTTTTGGTCCCATATTTTGGAGGGTCAAGAACCAGGATCAGAAATGGAGATGTGCCAATGTCACAATATAAATTAGGCAATCTCAAAGTTAAACAAATAAATAAAACATTTAAAATTAGAGCTATGCTGGTTAAGAAAAAAAAAAGCTGTGGAAACTAAGAAAAAAGATCTACTGAATTTATCATCTACTAAGAATAAAATTCTTTCCCTCCTGTCTTTGGCTGCTTTCAGGACTAGCAAGGAGTTCCCAAGGCCAAAAGATTTTAATTAATCTGTTATCAATATTAATCCACAAGGCAAAAAGTAATTGCCATCTTAATGTTCTTCTCAAGTGCTAAGGACTATCCCTAGGAGACATCATAGGAAGACACTTTGGTCAGAATGGATGAAGTTGCCTGTATTGGGCTCTTTGTTGAACTTCCACCTAATCTGATTATATTTTATCTTTGAAATTCTAATACATAATGTGTGAAATATTCAAATGTTCTATTTTGAGTAAGTGAGAAAATAAACGGGGCAGAGTAGACTATGGGACCTTGAGCAGCAATGGCATATACGGTAGATTACTATTTGGGCCTTTGTAACAGCAGTTGTAGTCTGTGAGAAATTGAGAAGGTCTAGCTAAGTAGTGGTTATATCCCTCAATACCAAAAAGTATGAGATAATAAATGTTTCTAGTCATTATAAAATACAAATAGACTAGATATTGTAATTGAAATTCATGCTTTATAACTGTTTGGTTATATGTAATTTTAATAGGTTAAAGTTAAAACCTTCCTTTTGTTTAGACAGAAAAGGGGAAGTGATGGGGGAATGTCTTTCTATATGCTGCAAATATGTGTTGATCTGATTGGTTGATAAATAAAGCTGTTTGGCGTATGGCAAGGCAGCTTAGAGGCAGGCAGGAAATTCAAAGGGAGAGAGACAAGAAGAAGGTGGAGGGAGATGCCTGTGAGTTGCCCAAGGAGCAATATGTAAAACATGTGATTGTAGCTAGAGTTTTCCTGCCTGGCCCACAGTCAGAACAATTGTCTGTCACCCACCAGTCCCACTGCCGCTCAGACCCAACCAAGTAAACACAGAAACTTATATTGCTTACAAACTGTATGGCCTTGGCAGGATTCTTGCTAACTGTTCTTATATCTTAAATTAATCCATTTCTATAAATCTACACCTTGCCATGTGGCTCGTGGCTTACCGGCATCTTCACATGCTGCTTGTCATGGCAGCGGCTGGCAGTGTCTCCCCCCTCCTTCCTGTTCTCTCAATTCTCCTCTCTGTTAGTCCCGCCTATACTTCTTGCCTGGCCACTGGCCAATCAGTGTTTTATTTATTGACCAATCAGAGCATATACAGACCATCCCACAGCATGTGATGATACATAGATTAATAGTTATGGGCTAATTTAAGATATAAGAGCTAGCTAGCAAAAGGCTTGAGCCATGACCATGCAACTATAATTAATATGAGCCTCTGTGTGTTTACTTGGGGGATGCAAGTGGGAGAGATTTGTCCCGACCACCAGCAGGCTGGGACATAGGAAATCTTCCGACTACAAACTTGTAGGTTTCCTTTTGAGTCATTGATTAGAGCTACTTCCATTCAATCAATATCCACAGTTGAAGTAAACACTTATCATTTTCTTAAAATATGTCAGGCATCTATTGTAATATTGATGATATTTTCACTTCTATCATCCAGTTCATACCAGTTTAATATCTTGAGCATTCATTTCTTAAAAGTAATAAATACTTCAGTGTATACTAAGTATCCAGTAAATGACAAATGCAAAATTTAATTTTATATATCAATTGGGAAAGATATATTATAATGGACTTAAAGAACTATATTTTTCCAATAAAAAGTACCCCATTTCTATGAAATTATAGAATACATTTTATTTCTCACCTGAAATCAAATAGTTTTAATATTCTAAGTATAATTAAACTTCGAAGGTTATTGCAATTTTGTATAGTTTTACTGAATTTATCTTTGGAATATTTATCTAAAGAAATAATGTATGAAGATAACTTCCTACCCCAGTTCCCAAGAGAGCTAAAGAACATAATTCAATAGCACTATCAGTGTAGGGGAGCTAACAGGATGGATGAGCACTTAAGGGTACTTTTAACTTAAGGGTTGCTTTTGCAGATGACCTGACCCAATTTCATTTCTCAGCACCCACCTCAGGCAGTTCACAGTTTCTTAGAACTCCAAGCTACAGGACATCTTCTGTTCTCTTCTAGACTTTCAAGCACCCACACTCACATGTGCACAAGCCTACACATGCACATGTGCACACACACACAAATTACAGAGAAAATAAACTTTTAAGAAAGAAGTGTTGGCATTTGTGTACAAAATTGTATGAAAATATATAAGGATATTTGAGGTTCCAGCAATCCTGTATTGTCAAAGTAAAATTAAAGTGAAACTCTATAAATAGTGGTATACATCTACAAACAACCCAAACCAATTAGTGTTTAATATGTACGCATTTTATATTTCCATGTAAAGGTAAGAAATATTCATGATGGTTTCCCTGTATTAAAATTTGATTTTAATTAAATTTAATTTAATTTTAGGGGGTTCATTTTTACTTTTGCTTTGGATTTTATGTTAAATTTTATTATAATATATTTTTTTTTAGATTTTTTTTAAAATTTATTTTGCAATACAATTCAGTTCTACATATCCGCCACAGATTCCCTTGTTTTCCCCCCTCCCGCCCCCCTCACCTTCCCCCCAGCCCGCCCCCCATTCCCATCTCCTCCAGGGCAAAGCCTTCCCCACAGACTGAGATCAACCTGGTAGACTCAGTCCAGGTAGGTCCAGTTCCCTCCTCCCAGGCCGAGCCAAGCGGCCCTGCATAGGCCCCAGGTTTCAAACAGCCAACTCATGCAATGAGCACAGGACCCGTTCCCAATGCCTGGATGCCTCCCAAACAGATCAGGCCAATCAACTGTCTCACCCACTCAGAGGGCCTGATCCAGTTGGTGACCCCTCAGCCATTGGTTCATATTTCATGTGTTTCCGTTCATTTGGCTATTTGTCTCTGTGCTTTATCCAACCTTGGTCTCAACAATTCTCTCTCATATAAACCCTCCTCATTCTCGCTAATTGGACTCCCAGAGATCCACCTGGGGCCTAGTCATGGATCTCTGCATCCAGATCCCTCAGTAGCTGGATGAGGTTTCTAGCACGACAATTAGGGTGTTTGGCCATCCCATCACCAGAGTAGGTCAATTCGGACTGTCTCTCAACCATTGCCAGCAGTCTGTTGTGGGGGTATCTTTGTGGATTTCTGTGGGCCTCTCTAGCACTTTGCTTCTTCCTATTCTCATGTGGTCTTCATTTACCATGGTCTCCTATTCCTTGTTCTCCCTCTGTGTTGTTGATCCAGCTGGGATCTCCCGCTCCCCCAAGCTCTCTTTCCCTCGACCCTCACCCTTCACTACCCCCCCTCATGTCCAGGCTGTTCATGTAGATCTCATTCCATTTCTCTGTCATTGGGCAATCCCGGTGTCTTTCTTGGGGTCCTGTTTTCCAGGTAGCCTCCCTGGTGATGTGAGTAGCAGTCCGACATGTGGACCAATGGAATCGAATTGAAGACCCTGACATTAATCCGCACACCTATGAACAAATAATTTTTGACAAAGAAGCCAAAAGTGCACAATGGAAAAAAGAAAGCATATTCAACAAATGGTGCTGGCAAAACTGGATATCAACATGTAGAAGGCTGCAAATAGATCCATATCTATCACCGTGCACAAAACTTAAGTCCAAGTGGATCAAGGACCTCAACATAAATCCATCTACTTTGAACCTGCTAGAAGAGAAAGTAGGAAGTAGTCTTGAACGCATTGGCATAGGAGACCACTTTCTAAATAGAACACAGACACTGAGAGAAACAATCAATCAATGGGACCTCTTAAAACTGAGAAGCTTTTGTAGAGCAAAGGATACGGTCAACAAGGCAAAGTGACAGCCTACAGAATGGGAAAAGATCTTCACCAACCCCACATCTAACAGAGGACTGATATCCAGAATATATAAGGAACTCAAGAAATTAGACATCAAAATGCCCAACAGTCCAATTAAGAAATGGACTATAGAACTAAACAGAGAATTCTCAACAGAGGAAACTCAAATGGCTGACAGACATTTAAGGAATTGCTCAACATCCCTAATCATCAGGGAAATGCAAATCAAAACAACTCTGAGATACCACCTTACGCCTGTCAGAATGGCTAAGATCAAAAACACTGAAGACACCTTATGATGGAGAGGATGTGGAGCTAGGGGAACTCTCCTCCACTGCTGGTGGGAATGCAATCTTGTACAACCACTTTGGAAATCAATATGGTGCTTTCTTAGAAAATTGGGAATCCATCTCCTCCAAGATCCAGCTATACCACTCTTGGGCATATACCGAAGGAATCCTCAATCATACCACAAGAGCACTTGTTCAGCTATGTTCATATCAGCATTGTTTGTAATAGCCAGAACATGGAAACAACCTAGATGCCCTTCAACTGAAGAATGGATAAACAAAATGTGGTACATATACACAATGGAATACTACTCATCAGAGAAAAACAATGACATCATGAGGTTTGCAGACAAATGGATGGATCTAGAAAAAATCATCCTGAGTGAGGTAACCCAGACTCAGAAAGACAAACATGGTGTGTACTCACTCATAGCAGGATACTAGATGTAATGTATATTTTTAAATCATTCATGTTAGAAAGATATCCTATTTAAGGCTGAGTACTATCACTGTCTGCTATAAAATCTGTCATTTTCCAGTTGTGAGTCTCTGTGTTAATTAGCATCTACTGAAAAAAGAAGCTTCTCTGATGAGTTGAATGCTGATATACTGGTTTAACAATATGTCATTGGGATTCACTGTACTGCTCCATTCCTTTAGCAAAGATAGTAATAGGTTTTGTCCTAGTGTTCATGAACTGTCTAGTCTAAGGTTCTTGGCCACTTTAGCAGTGTCAAGTATGGATTCTTTATTATGGACTGGACCTTAAATCCAATCAAAACTTGGTAGGTTACTCCCATAACATTTGTATCACTATTGCACCAATATATCTTGCAGGTAGATTGGAAACTCCTCCCCTCAAGCATCAGGGATCCATGCAGAAGAGAAAGTAGAAACATTCAATATGCCAGAAGTGGTTGATTTCCCCCAGACACCAAGACACAATAGGACTGATACAGATATAAGTTTACAGAGACTACGACAAAAAAACACAAGACCTGCTCAGATTCAAAGCAGACAAATGCTAGCAAGAAGAAAGGGAAAGGGATATAAAATCCCACCTCTAGTCAAGAACTTATTTGCAATTTGATACCTGTTGGAAAAAAGAAAACTGGTTTTCTCAAGGGTAGTTTCACTAGATATATCTACTACACTCCATAGCAAGCTCCATGCCCCATAGTGGTTGGCTAACAAGAAACAGACTGCATGCTTTCGTCTGTGTGCTTTGTATTTGGTTTATTTTAGTATTCTTTAGTTTTTAGTTTGTTTGTTGTTTTAGTTTTTGCACTTTGGTTTTGTGCTTCCTCTTTTTTTTTTTTTGAAAGACAGAGACTATGAAGTTGAATGGGTGGGTAAAGAGTTATGGAGGACCTGAAGGAGTTGGGGGGTGGGTAGAAAGAATATGATCTGAATATGTTGTATGAGGATGTTTAAATAAAAAAATAATTAAAAATCATTTTAGGATCCATTTTTGTCAAATTATAATCTTTTATAATCACTTAATAATAGAAGATAAGAAACCTTTTAAGCATATAAAAAGATGACATTTTGATGGAATTCAGTTGAGTAATAATTTTACCAAATAATATACTTCTTTTAAAAATACTATTAAATAAAGTATCACACAAATTGGACAGAATAGAAAGAAAAATGTCATCTCAAATCATATGTCCCACCTTGTAGTTAACTGTGTGTAATTCTACAATTATATAAATGTGTTGATATATACTTGAAATATGTGAAATATGGAAAGAGAGTAAATTTATCAATACATTATGACAATTATTTTGTGACATTCATGTGATTTCCATGGATCTAAAAGGTACCTGTATAAATAGTGTTGAATGGTGTAACAAGAAATTTAAAAAGAAAAAGCTTGGAATCATACCACTAAATTAATTATATTCTTCACAGTAATTCCCTTGAGAAAGCTTACTCATAGTAATCAGTAATTTTTACCTGAGGTGTACATGTATGTTACAATACTACCTCTCTACAAACAAGCTTGGAGGGTATCTTTCTTTTTTGTTATAGAAGAGTCATTCCAAAAATTTCTAGAAAAATTGGTCTCATTTTTGGCACATCCAAATCTTCTCATCATAAACAAACTTTTGCCAGCCTTGAGGCTGTTAACATAAAAGTGAGTGAGTTCTAAGGCAGATCCAGAAGATATGCCATTTTGAACAATGGTTTTGAAATAGTGTGTTTAGCCTTCTAAAAACAGTTACATAATGAAGGACAAATTACTTTTTTGTCTGCATAAATATTGATATACTTGTTTTAAGCATTCCAACATTTTCAATATGTAACACTGTACATGTTGGCACTATGATGGTTTCATGTAGGGGTAATCATGTTTATTAATTTGGTTATTATATAGATCAAGTCTATCCTACACTCTGTGATCTTTGTCTGAATACTACATTTGAGTATAAATAATAGAATTTAGTAGTACAAATTGGAATGTGAAACATCAAAAACTAAAATATCACTTGAAGACCAAAGTATTAGAAATATTCAAGGAAATTGAAATGCTAATCATTATGAATTGATATTACACATGCATTTATCAAACTTTCACACTGTTCCCCATAAATACATATAATTATCCTATAAAGAAAAGTGTTATAAGAGAAAATAATTTTTCCTTTGAAAATAATGGTTAAGAGTTCATTGGAAAACATACAATTCTGAATAAAAAAGCAGTTTATATAGTTAGAAGAACAGAAAGAGGTCTTTTAGTGAAATGTCATTGGGAGATAATAAAGAAGAAAGAAAATTTAGCATCTTGTCTCTTCTACCTTAAAACCTAGAGGAATCCAGTTATTTGCAGAGTCAACAATTTCCCAGAGTTGGAGAGTTGGAAATCATCAAAAAGCATGGTCCACTTGGACCGTAAAGATGCACCAAGTCACTTTAGCTTGTCTCAGAAAACATCAAAAATGCTAATTCATGAGCAGCATTTCAAGGCTTCTATACAATGAGTTATCTGAAGGTATAGATGTGTTTGATGCTTGGAATATTTTAATGTATTTAACAAATAGAACAACTACCCTAAAATAGAAGGGAACCAGATACTGACTTTTCAGATTTTCAGAGCTGAAGTCTTTTGTCTTGTAGTCATCACTCATCTCCTACCTGGACAGTCTGAGCTGACAGCTTCGTCACTAAACTTTCTTTCTCTGGTGCGTTCTAAAGTGAGGAGTGAGGTGGGGTGTTTTTTTTTTTTTTTTTTTTTTTTTTTCTTTTAATGGAATTCTGAGTTTAACTTCTCCACTTCCTAATGATATTCAGTAACTCTTCTCAGTACAAGTAAATATGAACAGATCTTATTTATAAAATAGAAATTCTGAAAATATTCTAATTATCTCTCAAACTGTCCTACTTACACATTCTTTCCTTTTTCCTGTAACCAACTTTTAATTAACTGGGAGCAGCACCAACAACTCAAGGCCAATTAGGACGTACAAGGGGGACTAAATGGGAAACTACAGGAAAATACATCAAATACAATCTGATGAGGGTAAGGATAGCAAAATCGGTCCATGCTCACTTGATTTCTTGCAGCAAAGACCAACCATAAATACATTAAATGGGTAGCAGTGTAGAAAGCATTTTCTGCAGAGTTCCTTCATACCATTTCCTTTTCTGTGTTTCTTGTTTTCCCTTTGCTTCTCTTTCTTCCTTCATGTCTGTATGAAGCATACATTTCCCAGACCAAATCAACCTGAAGAAATATCTTTAAAACCATGCCAATGAAAATTGTCACTGATATATGCGTTTCTTCAGGAAAATCTCAGGAATGCAAACCTATTCTCAGCTTTCTCTCCCTCTGTGTGCTTTCAACATATAAGGTCATATCTTAGCAACTGAAGTCCCAAGTCATACTACATGCTTACTATGTTAAAGTCCATTTTTTTTTCTCAGTGGTTGTAGCCTTGGACAATTTCTAGATTCTCATCTCAGTCTCATTACATATAAAATCGTATGCTCTTAAATAACAATAAAAGCTATTCTCTATCACAGGTAATTTGAAGATGAGATAGTACATGCATGGGTCCTGGTATCATGCCTAGTACAGAGTCAACATGTAGGTCTTGTGAATGCAGCCAGTGTAAAAGAAGGTACCTGGCATGTGCAAGCACCATGAGTTCAATTCTTTAGCACTAAAATAAAATGCAAATGTTAATTACTGTTCCTATTGGTGAAATTTTTTTGGACATACACATATTTTATTTCAAGCCAACATTCAGTAGCTTGAATGTTTCTATTTCTGGCCAATATTTAATTTAATGTTTCAGTTTCTAAAATTTACCATGCAACCTGATTTCCACTAGCATATTCAGATTTATACTCTCCCCCACATTCTGTCTCATGAACAGTGAATATTCTAATAGATCTCAGCTAGATTCTTCTTAAAGATGAATTCCACTTCTGTTGGAGGTTACTGCAGCATGCTCAAGGAATCATGTTGGTTTTAAAGATAAAGCATCAAAATTTAGTCTCAATTCTGGTCTGTTTAGCTGTTTTCTCTCTGAGGCGCTCTTTATGATGTTTATGCAATAGGCTTACCCATTGCACGGTACCCATTATCTATCACCTAGGCTTACTTATTCCCTTGTGGGAGCCATATCTCACACAAGGAGATTTGTATAAATACTTGATTTCTCACTTGGAGCAAGCTGAGCATAAGTAGTATTGAGTCATTTAAAACATAAAGCAATTAGAATTCCAGAATTCCAGTTTGCTGGTGACTCCTTTGGTAAACCACGTTTTATATCTCATACATATACTCATTGCTTATGAATAAGTTAGACATAATCATTAGATCATTTTTACCATGGAAGAAACAGATTAGAGTTACTTCCTGTAATGGCAGCGTACTGTCTCACAGTGCCGTACCTCCTATAGTAAGTGCTAGATCCACTCTTGCTGAATTTCTTCTTTTCATTCTGAAATTGAATGCTACTCTTTCATGCATGTGAATGTGCGTACACACGTGTCAAGGCTCCAATATGGGGGCCAGAGGACAATCCCTGCCTGTAAGTGACTGCCATGTTAAGATAGGTCTCTCACGTTCTTCACTGCAGAGAATGCTGGACGAGGTTGTCCTTGAGCCCCTGCATAGTTCCTTGTCTCCACACCTCAGCACTGCACTTTTACCCCAGCACTGCACTTCTACCCCCAGCACTGCACTTTTACCCCAGCACTGCAATTATACCCCCAGCACTGCACCTCTACCCTCCAACACTGCACTTCTACCCCCAGCAATGCACTTCTACCCCCCAGCACTGCACCTCTACCCCCAGCACTGCACCCCTACCCCCAGCACTGCACTTCTACCCCCAGCACTGCACCCCTACCCCCAGCACTGCACCTCTATCCCCAGCACTGCACTTCTACCCCCAGCACTGCACCCCTACCCCCAGCACTGCACCTCTATCCCCAGCACTGCATTTCTACCCCCAGCACTGCACTTCTACACCCAGCACTGCACTTCTACACCCAGCACTGCACTTCTACACCCAGCACTGAACTCCTACCCACCAGCACTGCACTTCTACCCCAGCACTGCACTTCTACTCCTAGCACTGTACCTCTACCTTCAGCACTGCACCTCTACCCCCAGCACTGCACTTCTACCCCCAGCACTGTACTTCTACTCCCCAGCACTGCACCTCTACCCCCAGCACTGCACTTCTACCCCCAGCACTGCACTTCTACTCCTAGCACTGTACCTCTACCCCCAGCACTGCACCTCTACCCCCAGCACTGCACTTCTACCCCAGCACTGTACTTCTACTCCCCAGCACTGCACCTCTACCCTCAGCACTGCACTTCTACCCCCACCACTGCACTTCTACCCCCCAGCACTGCACCTCTACCCCCAGCACTGCACTTCTTCCATCTACACTGCACCTTTACCCCCCAGAACTGCACCTCTACCCCCAGCACTGCACTTCTACCCCCAGCACTGCACCTCTACCCCCAGCACTGCACCTCTACCCCCAGCACTGCACTTCTACCCCCAGCACTGCACCCCTACCCCCAGCACTGCACCTCTATCCCCAGCACTGTACTTCTACCCCCAGCACTGCACTTCTACCCCCCAGAACTGCACCTCTACCCCCAGCACTGCACTTCTTCCACCTGCACTACCATATCCAGTTTTGTATCGACCTGTAGGATTCCAACTCAATTCTCATTACTGTGCAGTATACAAGTAAAATGTTTTAAATGCATGTAAAGCCCCCATCATGTTTAAGAATTCAAAATGTAGTCAGTGAAATCCTGTTTTGGAAGTAAGTAAGCTTTGACAATTCATGTTCACAAGACTTTAAGGAGTTCTAGTCAGTTATATTTGTGAATTCTCTAATTATAGTTTGGCAGGGTCAGATTAATATAAAAAAATGAAATTAATGCACAGATAATATTTGCACACAGATTTAACTTTTAAAAGAAAACACTCTCAGTTTGCTTTATCTTTAGGGCTATGCTCCTTGGAAAATATTTTAATGGCACACAATAGTGGATTTTCTTCTGCCTTTTGTTAATTAATTGAATTATTACAATCTCTGGTTACTGTTTATTAACATATACAATATGTATACATATGTAATTATTTTCATATACTATCACCAGCTCCACCAACTTAACTGTGGCATCTGTAGCATATTTTGCACACTTTTGTTCAACATATATTATTTTATTTTGCAAATATTTGAAAGTTACCACATTACAAATTTTACAGACCCTGGTGTTGCATAAGCTATGATGTTATGTAAGTTTTACACGGCATAACAATTATGTTTTCTTTTCAAAATGTTTTTTTCAGGACAAGTTAAAACACTTGTGAATGATAATACACCCTCCTATTTATAAAACAAACCCTGAAATGCTCCCCAGCCTGGAGCTGTAGCAATTATTAGATCACAGTCACACTGTCAGGACTAAATGCCTTACATCCTTGCTGGAAGAGAGGAAGACCTGAAGATTACAATACATTTGAACAAGAAGGCACTAACTTTGCATTATTTTCCATTCTTCCCCCTGTCTTTGTCAGGAGAATGGATCCATGCTGTGCTATTCTCTATGCTGGTTGCCACCTTTGTCATGAGACTGAGACGCCAGAATCAGAATGGTTCCTCTGAGATATAATAGCATGCTTTCCTACTCTCACCTCTCACAAGATGTTGGATTTAGCTGGGTTACAGCCTCTGAATCCCTTAGGGCATCAGCATGACATTCACCTAAGGTGTCCTTTTGCTCGTATTCATGTACAAGTGTTTGATGTCTTGGTCAGTTTTGCTGTCCTTCTCTCTCTAAAACACGTCTTGTCATCCCTCCCTCCTAAACTATTATTCTGGTCAATCTAATGAATATTGAAAAATACTAGATACAAAAACATATACTTACTTTAGTTATTTTAAATATGCACTACTTACACATATTTAATTGTCTAATTGTGCTGAAGAATATTTTTAAAGTGTGCATCAGGATACAGTATGGACACTTATGGGGTGTTCATTTACACAAAAATATACTTATATTTTATTCAGACATTTATATGCCTTAGTTTTGTTTAGAGTTGGATAATGTTTTTAAATGACTTTGCCTTCCATTCAGGTTATATTGTAAGTGTTGCTTACATTTTCAGGTCGTGCTGTCCTTCTATATAAAGTAAAACCTTCTGAGAAGGAGTCATTTATTCTTTACAAATGTTAACCAATGAGATAAACATCCACGAATAGCTGCATTTTACCATAAATGCAGAATTCCATCACCATATAAAAGAGAGAGCGAGCGTGCTAATCTGCTAGGATAAAGGCAAGAAGGCAAGAGCATAGCCTGTAACCCACTTTCTAGTACTATGTATGTTAGAGATTTTTTTTTTATTTTAAATTTTTTTCAATTAAAATGTGATTGCATCTCTTCTTCCCTTCCCTCCTTCCAAGCCCTCTGGAGTTCCCCTGCTCTTTCTCAAATTCATGAGCCCTAATCTTCGATTTGTATTGCTAGATCTCTATGGATAAATATACAAATACATTCTGCTGGATCTGTTCAGTGTTGTTTGTATGAATATGATTTCAGGGGTGACCACTTAATATTGGATAGCCGATTAGAAGACTCATCCCTGGGGGAGCTAATTTCCCCTTTCTCAGCAGGCCTTAGTTCTTTGTAGTTCCTTGTCTAGCAGTGGAACCCCCTTCTACTAACATGGTTACTATGTCTTCTGACATTGTCACTCTTCAGGTCTTGTTTAGCCAGCTATATGTTGAGGTATCATATGTGTAGTTTCCTTTTTATTTCTAGGAGACTCTCACAAATGACTTCCTGGTCCTCTGGTTCTTACAATTGCTCCTCATTCTATTTTTTTCTTCTTCTCTTTTTCTGATGTTTACTGAGTCTCAGGTATATGAGTTGTGTTGTAAATGTACCTCTTGGGAGCTAAGCATCCCATAGTCTGTTGATCTCTGTATTTTTGCCAGTTGTAGTTTTCTGTAACGTCTGCTGCAAAGAAAATAAATATTTTTGATAAGGAGTGAAAAACTATACTTATCAGTGGGTATAAAGAAAAGTTTTCCAATGTAGTTAGGATCTATGTTGGTCTAGTAAAGTTGTAGTAATAACTTCTATTTTAAAATCCATGACTTCACTATCCCCAGGTGATTTTAGTTCTTATTATCTCTGCCCTGACCAAAAGTTGCCCTAATATTGGATTAAAACTGTAAACCAAACAATATTATTGTTTTCAGTTTGTGTCAGATGAGGGAAAAATAGTCTTCACTAAGCATTTCAATTGCAGAGTTAGGATGTAGGCATTTTCTCTGACTGGCTAAGGAGCAGCAATCCTCCTGTAACAATGAGAGAACTCCTGGGTTTGGCCTCACCTTCTCCTTGGCCTGCAGTCCTGACTGCTTCTTCTACAACATTTGCTATATTGTCATTTCCCAACAAGGCCACAGTAGTGATACATATGTCAAAACCATTGACTCACTAACATCTCACTGATGCATCTAACATCTCCTCTGCAGGATATTCAGAGATATATGCTCCCTTGATGTCCTACACAGGGTAAGTGAAGCACATGTGCGCTAACCCCGGGCTCTTCTTCATCGAATCAGATGGACATTTGATTTTTTGTTGTGTCTTCTCTAATAGGTGTAGAACTGTCCTAGACTGAAATGACATAGATTACCACACAGAATCAGGGGACAAGCTCTTCACTGCCATTTCAAGTCTCAATCAGTCTAAAGTCCTCAATCAATGTCCTCCCTACGCTTCTTCACAGAGAGGCAAGAATAGGGAAGGAGAATCCTTAGGCAGTATTTTAGTTACTTTTCTATTGCTGTGATAAAACATCAGGATCAAAGGCAACTTAAGGAAGAGAGAGCTTATTAGACCTTATAATCTTGGATGGATGGGAGTCCATTACAGCAAGGAGACAGCAGCCCGCAGCAGGGGTGCTGATAGGAGGCACAAATTCAGAAACCATGTCCCCATCTGCAAGCCCAAAGCAGAAGGAGCGAACTGCAAGTACAGCAAGGCTATTATATACTTCCAAAGACTATCTCCACTAATGCACTTCCTCCAGCAACGCTGAACTTCCTAAACCTTCCTAAACAGCAACTGGAGACCAAGTTTTCAAATGCCTGAGCCTATGAGGCTTACTTCTCAATCAAACCACCACAGGCAGTTTTATTTATAAGTCTTCTTTATTACGTAAGTCTCTGGAGACTGAACACTTCTGTTCTCCTCTGTGTCATCACTTTGTCAATCCTAGGAAGTATCAGAATCTAGCTTAATATAATCAATGTGTATAAACTGTTGTTTTTAGATATTTATTCCCAGATATGGTGGAAATTGTCAAGCTGTGATTTCTATGGCCTTCCAGGCTGTGGTGATAAAGATTTGAGATGCAGTGTGTTTGTGCCTTAGAATTAAGTCTGTGGAGGAGAGTTCCCCTAGCTGGCAATGGTCGAGAGGCAGCCCGAACTGACTTACTCTGGTGATGGGATGGCCAAACACCCTAATTGTCGTGCTAGAAATCTCATCCAACTACTGAGGGATCTGGATGCAGAGATCCATGACTAGGCCCCGGGTGGATCTCTGGGAGTCCAATTAGCGAGAATGAGGAGGGTTTATATGAGCGAGAATTGTTGAGACCAAGGTTGGATAAAGCACAGGGACAAATAGCCAAACAAATGGAAACACATGAAATATGAACCAATGGCTGAGGGGTCACCAACTGGATCAGGCGCTCTGCGTGGGTGAGACAGTTGATTGGCCTGATCTGTTTGGGAGGCATCCAGGCATTGGGACCGGGTCCTGTGCTCATTGCATGAGTTGGCTGTTTGAAACCTGGGGCCTAGGCAGAGTCCCTTGGCTCGGCCTGGGAGGAGGGGACTGGACCTACCTGGACTGAGTCTACCAGGTTGATCTCAGTCTGTGGGGAAGGCTTTGCCCAGGAGGAGATGGAAATGGGGGGTGGGAGGGGGGAAGAACAAGGGAATCTGTGGCGGATATGTAGAACTGAATTGTATTGCAAAATAAAAATTAAAAAAAAAAAAAGAGAGAGAGAAAAAAAAAAGAATTAAGTCTGTGTCAGTGTTGATGCTAGAATCTGGCAACAGAGACAGCGTGTTCAGAGAACAGGGTTGCCTGATTATGTTTGGCAGACTGGTGAGTTGTAGGGGCACCCTCTGAAGAAATTAATTTTGACAGTTGCTTCTGTTAGTCAACAGAGTAAGGCAGTCCTTCACTCTAGCATGTACCAGGTAGTACTAACCTTCCACAGCTTATTTGCCAACAGCCAGTGTTCAGACGAGTTGAGATGCTTCATGTCCAAGAGGCCTAAGCCTCTAAGCTTATTCTCATAGTTACCAAGCCGCTCAGTTCAGGGTCAGAGTTTCCTACAATGTGGGCTAGCCAATTGTAAAAGAAAGTTGTCCCAGAGAGACTCAATAAAAAAAACAAATCTTGACTCATTCTTCTCTTGGAACAATAGGGCCTGCTAATTTAATTTGATTGCTAACCAGGTATTTAATCAACTCTAGAATACTACTACTCAAATTATCCTTCCAAAACCAAGAAAGAAGACATAAAGTTAGTTTGTTTTTTATGATTACCCAACTAAAGGAGACCATTGGAGCAAATTTCCTTGGCATAAAGGTATTTGTTTGTAATTTGTGCATGCATTTGTGAGGCTATTGGACAGATGTCTACAACTCACAAGTGTGGGAAATGTTTTTATTTCCTTCTGTGTTTCCACTTCCTGGTTGAGTATTTGATACAAAAAGGGGATAACAAATAGTTGTTGAATTAACAAATTAATCAACATGCTTTAAATTACTCCTGTCTTCCCCCACATTACAAAGTAGTTTATAAATTTTCTATTTAAGGGGAAAATTTGACTCTACTCAAGATGGGAATTCCTCAAGAAAGGTATCTGCCTAAAACTAAATAGCAATTAAGTCTTAGACTTACTAAGCTTATGTTTTAGGAAATAATGTGTCTGTAGCTTACTTCTAAATCAAGAGGACCCATCCGTATTTAAGAGAATATCTCAAACTTTATCTTGTAAATTAATGGTAAATTTCATCTAAACTGAAAGGTGAAAGTTATTTGTGCATGTGCATGCATGTATATATGTACGAGTGTGTGAGTTTAAGCTCACACATGCCACAGTATGTGTGTGGGTGTCAGAGGATAAACTTCAGCTTGGTTTGTCATCTTTCACTTTGATAAAATGTTTTTCTTTTGTTCATTGCTGCATAGGCCTGTCTACACGGACCATAAGCGTCTCCTGTCTTCTCCTAACATCTCCCTGTAAAAGCACTGGCATTACAGCCAGCTAAGACATTTGGCTTTTTGTGAGTTCTGGGTATACAAACTCAGGCCCTCACACTTGTGTTGCTAGTGCTTATCTGCAAAACCATCTGTTCAAAACCAAACTTAAGTTTCAAAAAAAGGAGAAATGTAGGTATGTTTACTGGAGAGTTTCTCATAAGAAATTAAAGCAAGGAATAATGATATATCATGCTAGGATCCTAAACCTATGTGATAATGTAACTTTATTTCATAATAACTTTCTTAACACTCCTTTGTTGAAAATATTAGAGTGTTTTAAAATTACAAATCTGAACTCCCCAAAATAGAGATCAGTATCTAATTATAATGATACCACCCGTGGCATGTGCCCCCTGTGAAATATTATACATATATATGTATATATATAATAAACAAAATGCATCAATAGGATTTTATGTAGTTTTCATTAATGACTTGCCATATTTCTGTATCATTTGTATTTTCCTATAGAATGACTCATTAGATTTGGTTTACTAGTTTTTGCTTAGTTCCATGGAGATTACTCTGGCAGAATAACTCTATTTGTTGGCTGGCAAAACTTAAGAAATGTGACAATTCTCTAAGTTCAAAGCTATCCATACATAGTTAGAAATATTCACCAGAAGTAGTCAAGTGTCTATACCATCCCCCAGATGAATGTAGAAACTGGAACCTAGAATTCCCAACAATCAGAGTTTACTTTGGGTCTGAGGTCTGTCCTTAACTGCTTTAGAATGTACCAGACTATCCCTGATTTTACTTTAATTGGTAAAAACAGCAGCAGATACTTAAACAATGGTGTTGGAAGATTTAGTAGAAAGACCATCCATGAATTAGTTAGTGATGTTTTCCTTTACTTTTCCTTTTACTTTAATTGGTAAAAACAGCAGCAGATACTTAAACAATGGTGTTGGAAGATTTAGTAGAAAGACCATCCATGAATTAGTTAGTGATGTTTTCCTTTGTGTAACTATAATGACTTAAGGTCATAAGTTGCCTCAGTGAGTTGTGAGAAAATAAGTAAGTGTTCTGAAATATACAATGCCCTACATACAGAAGCAGAGAAACATTTTTATTACCAAATACAGGCAATTCCTGGAAATGTATTTTTAAGCAATTTATATACTCTGTGGAGGGAATGGGTCATTGCCCAGTTACAGGTCATTTTTTTCTAGTCTCATACATATCCAAGATTTGCCCTTAGGCTAAATCTTCTTTCTTGAAACATAACTGTAGGAATATACTGATGCATACAAGAGTCAAGACAAAAATGTCCTATTTATTGAGTAGCCTGTATATAAGAATCCAGGAACTAACAGGCAGTGAGCTGTACCAGAGATTGAATTTAGGTCCCTTCCTCTGGAAAGATTATCAACCTATATAGGGGGGAAAGCTGATAGAACTTTACAGGTGATCATTTTCCTGCACTGAAGTGGTCCATACCTACTAAAACTAATTTCCTGTGGACATACACAGACACTGATGTGGAGAGATTCAAGATCTGGTAGGGGGATTGTCAGAAGCATACATGTTCACTCTTCATGTCCTGAGCATTCTGGACTGGAGATACTTATCTTCTGTCCTCTCTTGGAACATATGTAAAGATTTTTTCTTAGACACTATGGGAAGTCTTTCTAGCTCATGAACTTGACTGGTAATCTAAGCCCAAGACCACTATTGTTGGTTAAAAATAGTGACTGTAACTCCATACCCACCCCCCAAAAAAACCCCAAAACTTTACCGTATTCGTTTAAAATCTCCCAATTAAAAATTCTATTGAATAGCTGACATTTCATAAGTTAGGAAAAGGATAAACATTTAGATGTTCATTCCCCAGGGTTGCCTTAACTAGTTTTCAAAACAGAGTGGTTTGGAAGAATAGAAAATTGTCATATATATGTTATACATGTTACAGGTCTGAAATTAAGATGTTGACAAGACTATGCTCACTCCTAGGGGCCTGTGGGGTGGATCCTTCTTTATTTGATTTTTTTCTACCTTCTTGTGGTGTACACAATCTTTGGCATATCTTGGTTGGTTGTTGTATCACTCTAACCTCAATCTCCTCAAAATGACACTCCCTTCTTAGTATGTGTTTAGATCAGGTTCAAGCCTAAACCCTGGATGACCTTTGTCCTTTCATGTGGAATGTGTAAAGCCTTATTCTTAGGTACTGAGTAAAACCTTTTTCTCCTAAACATACATGATCAAGACCTTATTTTAAACAGGGCTATAGTCACAAGTACCACTAATATATCCCTCTAGGGAACATACATCATTTCACTGAAATTCACCCCACAATAGGCCTTTATCACAATAACATTTATTTATTTATTGTCAATGGCTTGCTGTATGTATTGGCTCAACATATGTATAGAGTAGTCTCTATGTATTCTGAATAAAGTACCAAAGGAAGCAGGAACTGGCTTAGACTTTGTGGTGCTTAGATTCTAATGAGAATAGACAAGAAATATCTAATATAAACAAATGTAGATCTTGTCAAATAGTGTTGAATATTGAGGAAAACAAAGAAAAAAAGGGAAAGAAAGATCAGGGTCTGCCAGTTAGATGGGGCATCAAACGAGTCTCTGATAATACAAAGGAAATTCTCTAGATATCTGGAACAGAAAAATAAGATCTGAGTTATATTTTTAAAGGATCATCAGATTTTGTAACAACAATTTTGAAGATAAAATTGGAGTTATCGCCAGTTTTTTAAAAAAAACTACCGTGATTTTTGAACCACCTAGTAGTGGAGAGACTGTGAAATGGTAGCATTCTGATGATCAAAAGATTGCAACAGAAACACTTTCTCATGGAAAGAGTGACTATGAGATGTTGTACCCAACTGATCCACTATGACTTGTCATTAACTAAAATAGCAAAACTATAGGTATTGAACACCTGTGTGCATGCACATGTATATTTTTGTGTGTGACAGAGAGACTGAAACCTTTCCAACTTTTAATTTTTGGTATGTTAAGTTAAAACTAGTCTGAAAAATGCAAATGGTGATACTAAATATGTTGCTGGATGTACAAATCCAGATTTCCCCCAATAGATGAGTACTTGAGATCAATGTTTGTCACAGCAAAATATAATATTTAAATCTATAATACTAGATGAAAACACCTCCCCAGTGGGCCATTTGATAAATTGTTATTGCTTTCAAAATTACATCAAAGATGGATATCATAATGTCTAGAATATTTTGAATGCTTATTTCTTTTAAGTACAAATAATGTTTTATGAATGCATACAACATTTATGCTCTGCAATTGCTTATTACAGTTGATTGTATAGGGGAGGGGAGACACAGTTTATGTGAAACTTTCAAACTTAATAGCTGGCTGATTTAATTGGATGCTTTACTGATGCATAACCAAGAGTCTACATAGTGTTAATTACTGAGCTGTACGTATTGACTCAAAATATTTATTGAGCAGTCTCTATGCATTCCTAATAAATTACCAAAGGAAACAGGAACTGGTTTAGACTTTGTGGTGCTTATTCTAATGAGAATAGACAGGAAATGATCTAATGATATTGACCCACCATGGTTGCCATAGTCATCAACTTTCTTCTAATATGGATTTGAAGATGTAGACTGACAGGTTTCGTTGCCTTCTTTAGTGAGCGCCCATGTTTAAAGATGTATGTACCATGCTTTTTCCTATTCTTAAATTACCAGTATAATTCAAAACTGTCACCTTATTACTCATTTTCACATTTCTTAATCTTATTTTCAACACTGAAGTCCTCAACTTCCTTTTTCATTAGGTGTGTTTGAATGCTAGTTGTGATTTTCTTTACCAAGGCAACATTCTCAGTGATCTTCTCTATTAACTCTGTCTTGATGAGTAAGATTAACAGTGCTAACCCAATTCACATAATCCAAGGTGTTTTCTTGGGAGTATAATGTTTTTCAAAACCAGTATTTGTTATTTGATCATAAACAAACAAGACTGAGGGAAATTTATTCACTGTTAAATATGGGTAAATCCTAAATATATTCTGAGTAGATTAATTGTTCTATGAAACAAAAATATCAAATCTAAGAAGCCTTGTAGAACTGATCACCTATCTAAAGCTGTCTGACTATCCTTAAATTTTATTTTGCCTTTAAGAGAATTGTGATAACTTAGTTTTAATGTTAGAAGACGTTTTGTGAAGCTGGCGGTAAGGATTTCGGATGTTGTACAGGAGGTGGGACTTGGCTAGAGAATGTGGAACACTAGAGGGGTTCATACATTAAGATTTAATAGTCCAGCCCACTTCCTGGTAGCTTCAAGCCACTCTCATGACCAGAACTGCCCACCATGATAGATTTTTCCTCACATTATGAGCCAAAAGAAATTTCTCTTCCCTTCAGCTACTTATTGGCATGTATTTGGTCACAGAAATGAGAAAAGCGACTAATTCACGAGGAAAAAGATTAGTTTTCTTTAAGTGAAAAAAAAAATCATTTATATTCCATGTCTCAGTCTTTACAGATTTTATAAGCAAATCACTCAGTCACAAACGGAATTTAGAAATATTTAACAAAATGTGATTCATCTAGTACTGAGCTATGATGATAATTGTGATATCGCCTATCAAATTTGTATTAAAATAGAAAAACCTCATCATATTAAAGTATTGTTTATATATTCACATACTCCTTCCTCCAGGCTTCCTTTGTGGACAAGTCTAAGAATGGCACATGAAAACAGACACAGGAATAGAATCAAGTCACCACACATTAGCTTGCAGTGTGCTTGTGTTCTTTTCATTTCGCAGAAAGTTCTTCAAACTCTATCTTCAGGAATGTTTTTGAAAATTAATAATTCAGAATAATTATGAAAAATGTTAAGAATGGGAGTAGACTACTAGTAAGGTGATCACATAAAAGTTTGTATCTGAAAAGTTTTTAAATGTTAAAGAATTCTAAATATCATTGGGTTGTCTTCTACATGTAATGTTTAATAATTACTGAAATGATATCAGAAACATTGTCAGAAAGAAGCAATCTAACTGGAACTACATTAAAGAATCCTTATTCTTGTTCTATTAAGTGACATGTTCCCCGTTACCTCAGCATCCCTAGTATTAATAGTGCTCTTGTTAGCCATAGAGATAAAAGGCACACTTCAAAAGATGCCACCTCTAAAAAAAAGATGAAAAACATGGAAGAATGTAAATAACAAGGAGGGAAGAAGATGATAGAAGGCAGGTAGCTGGTGATGACTGGAAATGGGGAGAAAAAAAGAATAAAATAAAGCTAAAAAAATGAATCTTAAAATTTGAGATTAAAGCTTTGCTCCTCTCACCCCCACCTTAATAATGTGCCACCAAGTCCGTAGTGTAGGACTTCCTCAAAGCTTCGATTCTAGCCTTCCTAGGGGAAGCTTTTTATTTATTTTTTTCTTTCCTAGATATTTGTTTTGCTTTTATCTACCTTTGGCAACTATCCGGTGTGCTTTTTATGCTTTATATATTCTCATTGAACTTAGCGTGTTATGTAATAGGAGGCAAAAGGTCGAACTATTAAAGGATATATTGTATTCCTGAGACATTCTGATTTGCAAAAGTTCCTAAGCATTTCTGGGTAGCTGTTTTCTGCAGTATGATAGATGCTAGACTCTGCACAGTGCAGTGCTCCTGTGTAACTCTGTGCCCTGAAGACAACTGACTAGGAGGCAGCAGTCATACATATGCTATTGCTGATGGCATCAGCTTTCTTACTTTAACTCTTAAAATGATCTATGACTTTAGGTCCTTAGGAGTCTACTGAGCTGTTATTTATTGTTAAAGCTAACCTGATTATATGAAGCCAAGCTAAAGTATTCGCTGAATTACAGAAGTCCAATTGGGGCTGGCCAAATGGCTGAGCTGATAAGGAGTTGGCTGCAGAAGCATGATTGCTGTGGATATTGCTCTGTATGCTGTAAATGTGTTGCTCTGATTTGGTTGATAAATAAAACACTGATTGGCCAGTAGCCAGGCAGGAAGTATAGTATAGGTGGGACAAGCAGAGAGGAGAATTCTGGGAATAGGAAGGCTGAGTCAGGAGATGCTGCCAGCCGCCACTGTGAGAAGCAAGATTTAAAGATAATGTAAGAGCACCGTTGCAAGGTATAGATTTATAGAAATGGATTAATTTAAGATGTAAGATCTAGCTAGCAAGAAGCCCAAACCATTAGGCCATACAGTTTTAATTAATATGAGCCTTTGTGTGTTTTTGGGTTTGAGCAGCTGTGGGCCCAGGCAGGACTGGAGAAAACTCCAGCTACACATTATGATCTGAATTCAACCCCTAGAACTCAGTTTAAGTTAGAACGATCCAACTCCACAAGTGTTGTGATGTGTGCATGTCTATATACGTGAGTCAAGTACACGCATATAAAAACATACATACACACATGCATGAACACGTGTACAATCACACATGAATACACACACAAATACTCACACATGCACACAGGCACATGCACACACACAATATAATACACTTTAAAACTTAAAATTTTCAGAAGTAAAACAGTATAAAAATTTCTACTAAGGATAATAACAAGACAGTCTCTTGCTCTCTTTAGTTGACCCCGCTTCCCTAAGGTCCCTAAGGTCATCTCTTTCAAACTCTTTCGTTTCTGGTATCGGTTATTTAACTCTCATATTTCCAATGAATCAATAGCAAATGTTCTTTATATATTTATTTGTAAATTTCACATATGCATGCAGTACCACTTGATCGTGTCTACTTCGCATTTTTTGCTCAGCATCCCTAAGATTTGCATCATATCTCCCTCCCCACTTCATATACTCCTTTTTTATGCTTTATTCATTTAATATAAATCTACTTCCCTTTCTTTTTACATTTTATTACATCATTCTCCCCTTTCCTCCTTTCAGCCTTCCCCATGTGTCCTACCCCTGCTCCCTCTCACATTTCTTCTCACGACTCCTTTTCTTTGTTACATCTATGTAACCACATAAATATACCATGCTCAGTTCATTTAGTATTTATATATATATATATATATATATATATATATATATATATATATATAATTTCAGGGCTGACTACTTCATATTTAATAATCAACTAGATGGCTCACCCTTGAGAAAGACTATTTCTCCCCATTCCTAGTATTCCTTAGTTACCTATAGTCTTTGTCTAGCGGTGGGCCTGGTGAGATTTTTCTCCTTCCTTAGCATACCTATTGGTATTGCACTCACTAAGCTTTTGGTTACAGAGCCTTATTGATGCGGGATCATGACTGAAGCTCTCCTGCCATTTTGATGAAACACAACCTCACAACAGAATCCAGTTCCTCTGGCTCATACAATCTTTCTGCATCCTCCTCTTTGATGTTCCCTGAGACTTAGTTGTAGGAGTTGTGTTGTAAATACATCATTGGAGGCTGAACATCCCATGATTTCTCTTTTCTCTGCATTTGCACCAGTTCCTGGTTGTCTGTAATGGCCTAGTCTGTTGCAAAGAGAAATTTCTTTGACAAGGGTGAGAGCTGCACTTACCTGTGGGTAGTAGCATAAATACCAGGCATGACTTTACTCGTGTTGAACAGGCCTTAAATCCAGTTAAGTAACTGTTAGGTATTCCAAGATATAAGTGCCACTGTTGTACCTTTAGGGATGTCTTTCCAGGTTGATCATTGTGGTTCACAGGTGTCTCATCTGGGTAGGACTATTGAATGCTTTCCAGCCTTGGCAACTTGCACAGCATCTTCTGGTATTAGGAAAATTAGTCATCAGGGAGGAGGCTTTGGGGTCAGATCTAGATCATTCCTGTAAGTCATGTGTAGTAAAGGACAGGGTGTCTTCAGCAATAGAGATTTACCTTCAACTTATGGGAGGCAGCCAAGGGTGACAAAAGTACCCTTTATTGTTTTGGGAGTTGCTTTAACTTGCTTTTCTAACAACTTGAAAATAGGTTTTTCTCATTGCTGGTACTAGTGTTTTTGTTAGATAGTTTATGGCTCTTGTGGGGAGCATTATCACTCAAATAATTTCATTTAATTTATAATTATATATAATTATAATTAAATTATAAATTACAATTATGTATGCTTATACGTATTATATGTAATTTTATGTATAATTTTAGATAATTGAAAAAATACAATTCTTTAATGCCTTTCAAGCATCCTTAGTAGTATTTATCCCTTCTTCCTCCCTCTCCTTCTCCTGTATTTATCTTCTTTCCCATTCCCCAATTAAAGCCTTTTTCAACTCTTTGAGTCCAATCAGAGTTTCCCATGTGCACATGGATGTAGGGTCTTTTGGTGGAATATGGAAAACCTACCAGTGGCTACACTCACAGAGAAATAATTTTCTTTATATATTAGACATCAACTGTCAATAGCTCCTTAGCTATGGATGGGGTTTTAGGATCCCCTCTCTGCTCCATGCTGGAATTTTTAACTGGCTTTATCTTGTACAGATCTTGTATCGGTTAGCACAGCTACTGTGAGTTAATGTGGGCAACAGCTACATCATGTCACTCCTCCCTATCCACTGGCTCTTCTGCCCACTTCTTTGCAATAATCCCTGGGCTTTATGGATGAAATAGAGGTTGACAAAGCTTAGAGTTAATGATGGTTTCATCGATTTCCTCACGAATGTCCTTATTTTGCTTCTAAATTAATTTTAAGGTGTCATGTCACATTTCTCATATAATGTTGCATTAAGGCTCAGTGGTCTGTAAGAGTTTTTAAGTTTTCATGACTTTAGCACTTCTGAAATGTTTATCAACCATTTGGTACTTTCTCATAATTATATTGATCTCATGAATTTTTCCAGCCATGAGATGCTCTTCTGTTATCATAAAATGAGTCTATTTCTCTTTTGAGTTCATTCATTACTTTTTAACTTCATCTGTGCTCAGAGAAAATACTTGTGTCATATACTAATGGCAACTTATTGTTTTTCTCATACTGTCTGATTTCTTGTTTGGAACCATCTATAGGGAAGCTTTGTGCCTTATTGTTCACTCTCTTGCTTACTTACTTATTTCTTCTTACCATTGTGTACTTTAGATATTTATTCGATCTGCTCAAATTAGTCTCGTTTTTGTAACTGGAAAAGCTGCATGTGTGCTCATACCTATTGGGAGTCCTACTTCTTGGCTTTCTCAATATAAACAAGTAGGGTGTATACTTTTGTATATAAACCCATAAACCCATTGATAATTATTTCTGTATCCCTATGTTTCCATATTCAGTAAAATATTGTGTTTGTGTGGATCAGCAGTCCTAATCTAGGGGTTAGAGAAGACTTTCTTCTTTCTTATTTGTAATTTTCCCCATAATTGTGAAGTATCTAGTCCTTACTGACCACTTACAATCTATGTATTTATTCACTTAGTGTTGCATTCATGAAGTAGTATAGACTTGTTAATGTGCATTCAGTGTACATTAGCACTTTGTACACTTTAGCCAAGGTTTTTTAGCATAAATCTGGGCACAAACTTGTCATATATTCTATTTAATTTCTTCCATTCCATCCTCCATTCTCTATCCTTTTATCCTGAAGTTTTTTTGAATAACAGGATTACCTATTAATGAGTGACTGTGCTCTTTGTACCTTTGTCTAAGAGGAATGTCCTCTGAGGTGCACGCACTCTTCAAAATTCTTGTGTTGGAAATTCAATCCCCAAAGCAACAGTGTTGGAACTCAAAGCCTTTGGGGAAGTATTCATCTCATGAGACTCCATCCTCATGAATAGATTAATGTTACCATGACTCAGTGAAAATAATCCAGTCCGTTTGATTTTCTATAGTCTCCCATGAGAGAACATATCCTCCTTTACTTCCAAAGAACCTGCTCCAGGAGAACACAGCAGTCAATACACCATTTGGAAACAGTCTCACCAGGCATTGAGATAGATGACATCTTCATCTTTTACTTCCCAGACTCCAGAACAGTGAGAAAATAAAACAATTCCTTATGCATTACCCAGTTTCCATATTAGGTTGCAACAACAGACAGTAAGACGTGGTGCTTATAAGGGAAACTGCTCTAAAGTTCACAAATGGAAATGCTTTTATTCCATATTATTGAAATTTTAATTGCTGACTTCATTGATATTTTTCTGATGTTATTAATCAAAAGTCAATTGCCATGTTTTAAGCCACTTCTCATGTAGTCCTATGTTTTTGTTGTCCTTTACTTTCTAAGTTTTTACTCTAATGAGTCAGTTTGAAGAGCAACTAGTTAGTAAGGCCAAAACCACCCTAGCACTTTCTTTCTTTTTTTCTTTAAGATGCCACAAAAGTTACCTATTTCAAATGTACAATGTTTTTTTTATAGATTTGAGGTTTTGCACATATCACCACAAAGGATCTGTGCTTTTAATTTCTCACAAATACCAGCCAAAGTCCATTTTCAATGCTGATTAATGTCTATCATGATCTATTCTATTTAAACAATAATTTCCTTTTACTCCTTGGAGCTAGGGATCAAACCTGAGGCCATAAGCACTCTGCCACTCATCTCTACTATGATCTGGCCACCATACCATCGCAAATCAGTTAGCAGTTAGCAGATGCTGACATGCCGGTAGGATGAAGGCAAACTACACTAGAAGCGAGGTTGTCTCAATTTTAATTTTATGTAATATATACATAAAAGTGTACTGAAAAAAGAAAATAAATTAAAAATACTAGCGGTGAGCAGAAAGTAGTACTACACATATCAGCAACTTAAAAATCCTAAATGGCATCTTCTAACTGATGTTTTACCATATTACTATATTGGTGTGGATTTTAAGTTTGATAACAAGACGTTGTGAACATGAGTCTTCCCAGCTGCTGTTGTTAATTGGGAAGTTTAATGATTCATTAGGAAATGGGACCTAGTTAGAAAAGTAAATGAATAGGAGAGGGTTTGTGAACCTGTTGGGCTCAGTAACTTATTCTTGATTCATTTATTCTGTTTCTTTTTTTTTTCTTTTTTTTTTTTGTTTTTTGTTTTTTGTTTTTTCGAGACAGGGTTTCTCAGTGTAGCTTTGCGCCTTTCCTGGAGCTCACTTGGTAGACCAGGCTGGCCTCGAACTCACAGAGATCCTCCTGGCTCTGCCTCCTGAGTGCTGGGATTAAAGGCGTGCGCTACTACCGCCCGGCTTTATTCTGTTTCTTAATGCTCCATAATTCATCTTCCATACCTTTCTTGAAACAAGGAATTAAAGCAGGAGCCAAAATAAGATTTTTCTTTCTTTGAGTTCTTTCTTTCAGGTAGTGTGGTCACAACGATGCAGAAGTAGTCAACTCCTTTTTTTTTTCCAAAACAAAACAAGGTTTATTATTTTCCACATTAAGCAAATCACTGAAGACTTTTTTTCTTATTCCCCCACCCATCCCACCCCCATTCACTCTTCCAAAAAGGCAAGGCCTTCCATGGGGAGTCAGCAAAACCTGGTACATTCGGTTGAGGCAGGTCCAAGCCCCTTCCCCTGAATCAAGGCTGTGCAAGGTACCCTAACATAGGTAATGGGCTCCAAAAAGCCAGTTCCTGCACAAGGTATAGATCCTGATCCCACTGACAGGGGCCCCTTAAACAGACCAAGCTACATAACTGTCTCACTTATGCAGAGGGCCCAGTCTGGCCATGCAGGCTCCCCAGCTGCTGGTCTAAAGTTCACTAGTCCCCACTAGCTTGGTTCAGTTGTCTCTGTAAGTTTCCCCATCGTGATCTTGATGCCACAAGAACCAACTCTTTGTTTTATTGATTCTTTGTATTGTTCTCTCTGTTTCTATTTTATTTATTTCAGCCCTCAATTTATTTTCTGGCGTCTATTCCTCCTGGGTGAGTTTGCTTCTTTTTGTTCTAGAGCTTTCAGGTGTGCTGTTATGTTGCTAGTGTGATATTCCTCCAACTTCTTTATGTGGTCACTTAGTGCTATGAATTCTCCTCTTAGCACTGCTTTCATAGTGTCCCATAAGTTTGGATGTGTTATACATTCATCTTCATTGAATTCTAGGAAGTCTAATTTCTTTCTTTATTTCTTCCTTGACCCATTGGTGATTCAGTTGAACATTATTCAGTTTCCATGAGATTGTAGGCTTTCTATAATTTTTGTTGTTGTTGAAATCTAACTTTAAGCCATGGTGGTCTGATAAAATAAAATCTCTTTTGATTGATTTTATTTTGAAGTCTAATTTGTTAGATATTAGAATAGCTACACCAGCTTGCTTCTTAAGTCCATTTGATTGGAAGGTCTTTGTCCAGCCTTTTACTCGGAGGTAGTGTTTGTCTTTGAAGTTGAGGTGTGTTTTTTATATGCAGCAGAAGGATGGATCCTGTTTTCATATCTAATCTGTTACTCTGTGTCTTCATATAGGTGAATTGAGTCTGTGGTGATATTTTAATTGTGCTGAAATGTGATTTTATTTGTATGTTAATAAATAAAGTTTGCCTGGAGATCAGAGGTCGTAATGATCCAGGGACAGCAGTCAGGTGGTGGTAGCCCATGCCCTTAATCTGATCCCATGGCAGGCAGAGTCTCTGTGTGGTCAAGGACACAGGCAAGTGTGGTGACACGA
Source organism: Peromyscus eremicus (assembly GCF_949786415.1). Classification (NCBI taxonomy): domain Eukaryota; kingdom Metazoa; phylum Chordata; class Mammalia; order Rodentia; family Cricetidae; genus Peromyscus; species Peromyscus eremicus. The sequence continues at coordinate 28,894,384 of NC_081418.1, read as the reverse complement.
ACCTTTAATCCCAGTATCAATCATAGAGACCAGGAGGTCTGTATAGACAGGCAGTGAAAAAGCCATGTGGCTGGGCTTAGAGCCAATGAGAAAGCAGAATAGGAAAGCAATAAAACCACAAGCCAGACATTAGAAGGTCGCTCTCTAGGGGAAAGCTACTGCTGGTGGTAAGCTAAAGCTAGGTGGCTCTTGCTCTGATCTCTTTGGCTTTAACTCTGTATTTAGCTCTGTGTTTCTTATTTAATAAGACTGTTTAGAATTTCGTCTACAGAGTCCATTGATGTTAAGGGATATTAATGACCAGTGATTGTTAATTCCTGTTATCTTTTGGTGGTATGTGTATATTTCCCTCTTTTGGGATTTGCTGCTGTGGGGTTATCTATTGCCTGTTTTCATGGGTGCATCTTCCTTATTTTGGAGTTTTCCTCCTAGTGCTTTCTGTAGGGCTGGATTTGTGGATAGGTATTGTTTAAATCTGGTTTTGTCTTGGAATATTGTGTGCAGTCCACCTATGGTGATTGAAAGTTTTGCTGGGTATAGTAGTCTGGGCTGGCATCCATGGTCTCTTAGTGTCTACATTACATCTTTCAGAGTCTCCATTGGGAAGTCGGGTGTTATTCTGATGGGTCTGCCTTTAAAAGTCACTTGGCCTTTTTCCTTTGCTGCTTTTAATATTCTTTCTTCATTCTGCATGTGTATTGGTTTAATTGCTATGTGGCAAGGGGACTTTTTGGAGGGATCTAGTCTATTTGGTGTTCTGTAAGTGTCTCATGTCTTCATAGGTATTTCCTTCTTTAAGTTGGGAAAGTTTTCTTCTATGGTTTTGTTGAATATATTTTCTGTGCCTTTGAGTTGGTATTCTCCTTCTTTGATCCTTGTTATTCTTAGGTTTGGCCTTTTCATAGAATTCTAGATTTCCTGGATGTTTTGTGTTATGACTTTTAGGCTTTAGTGTTTTCTGTAACTGATGAATCTATTTCCTCTATTGTATCTTCCATGCCAGAGTTTCTCTCTTCCATCTGTTGTATTCTGTTGGTTATGCTTGCATTTGTAGTTCCTGTTCACTTACTCAGATTTTCTATTTCCATCCTTCCATCAGTTTGTGTCTTCTTCATTGCTTCCATTCTCAGGTCTTGAACTGTTTCCTTTACCTGTTTAATTACTTTTCTTGGTTTTCTTAGCTTTCTTTAAGGGATTTATTGATTTCTTCCAATTTTTCACTTGTCTTTTCCTTAATTTCTTTAAGGAAATTTTTCATTTCCTCTTTAAAGACCTCTATCATCTTCATAAAGTTATTTTTAAGGTTGCTTTCTTCTGCTTCTTTTACGTTGTGATGTTCGAGTCTTGCTATTGTAGAACCACTAGGTTCTGGTGGTGCCATACTGCTATGTTTGCCCTGTCATCTACCCATCTCTTCCTCCAATAGGTATAAAAGCTTTCTGTTTCTGAGGGAGCTGCTCTTAGTCCAATCCATAATTGCTGTGTCTGTGTCTCAGGGGACCACTCTTGGCCCCAAAGGAGCTCTTGGTCTAATTTGAGCTGGCATGATATCATGTCTCAGGGTGCTGCTGAAGTTGTAGGGGAATGGGTGGTTTTGGGGTAGGAGATGGGTCTTGTAGATTTCAGGGTCTGATGGGGGGTGTTGGTGGGGAGGCTTACCAACAGGAATCTTCCCTGCTTGCTTGCAACTGGTGCAGAGATAGGTAGGGGTGGGCGTCATGGACTGTGCCTCAGGGCCTAGTTTCTAGAGGCAGGACTCTCTGGGTCAGAGAAAAGTCACTCACCTTTTGGTCCAATCTGAGCCACCTTAGCACTTTCAATCAAAAGGAGACTGCATTCTTTTCCCTTATGCAAAAAATAGGTATAAAAATGTAAACACTTAATGTTGTATAAGATTTTGTAATCTCAGTATCTCTTTAGGTACTAAAGTCAACAAATATTTGTTGAGTAACTACAAGAGTCCCAGAGACAGAAATGTTGAAGAAGAAAAAAATATGTTTTCTGATTTGAAGGATGTTAAAATTCCAATGAAGAGGAAATGCTCAGATTATTTTTCCTTAAAAAGATAGAAATTAAAGACAATGTTTTACCTAGACTCAATTTTATGATTCAGGCATTAATGGCTGTCAGGATTTGAAGAAGATAGAAACATAATAAGTATTAAAAATATTTATGTAATTTAAGCAAACTTAACTGAATTTCTTCTATTCTGAGCATTCTAATATTATCTTATCATGAGCAATCTATTCATAAAACTTTATGGTTCCCTATGCATGTATATATTAACATACCTGAAATTTTGTAGGTTCAAGGCATTTTTAGGCCTTTTTAAGGAAAAATAAGTTCAAACAGTGGTCATGTAATTTGGTACAGTTTACAAAGTTTTTGCCTTTGTGTGTCCAGAGCAGGAGCCTGAGGTTCCTCAGCAGAAGAGCAGGCATTGCCTGAAGCTTATGCACAGTTGGTAAAAATCAGTCATTGGCAGGTGGACACCCCACAGAGCACAAGACACAGTATGTGTTGCTGCATGTACATCTGAAGTTGTCTGTCTTATTTGTTCTGATTGGGATGTGGATTATGATGCGTTGCCTTTCTGAAATGTGTTATTTTGAAATGATGAGATTAGCATAATTCACTGGATTTTACATCCTTTCATTTTTAAGCCCATTTCTCAGGCTTAGAAACTAAGAAGAAATGACAAAAAAAAAAAAAAAAAAGCTAATACTGAACAGCACTCTGCCATCAGGGAAGATTCACAGAACACCACCCCCTGCAAGGATGATCATCTTCTTACAGACCTCAGGGAAATTGGGCTGGGGAAAGAGAAGTGTAGAAAGGGATAGAGAAATAGGAAAGATTAGACATTAGAGTTCACATCAGTGAGTAAATCTCTGCTTGTGAGGAAGCTTTCTTGTCCAGCCTTAGTGACAATGTCCCATGCTGGCTTCCAGTTTGCCTGTGTGAGAATAATCTCACTGAATGTGAGTTATATGAAGAAGTACACTTGTGGAATAAATATAAACCTATATTAATAGATTTTTATGGTTATAAATGGAAGTATATCTTTAAACATATTACTGGAATCTCTACTACCCCCTAGCACCTTGGTACCCTGAATGATGACTAAGCATATTGAACATGCCAGCCTATTTTGTGCAGGACCATCTTTTTTTTTTCTTGCTACATCTAAATGTCTTGTGTTAGAGCTGGAGATATGGCTCAGTGGTTAAGAGCATGTGCTGCTCTTACAGAGGATCAGATTTCAGTTCCCAGCATTCACATCAAATGGCTCACAATCATCTGTAACTCCAGTTCCAAGGAATTACATGTCATAGTTTGGCCCCTACAGACACCTATTTACATGTACACACAAACATAAATAGGAGAAATCTTAAAAAAATAGAAATGTCTTTTGACTTTATTAGACCATTTAAAAATTTTGCATTCTACCATAATGCATATAACTAATAATTAATGCTTAGTAATTAGAACACAAACAGTTTACTCATTTGCTCTAAAATTCAGTCCACTAGATAATGAAAGGATATTTTTTGTCCTTCAGGGATCACCTCTGTATAATCTGGCTCTTACCCTTAAGGAAGGCACTCTAACTGAAAGAGGGAGTCTCCTCATTTAATTTGATACTTCAAGTCATCATCAAAATATTTATTTCCAGATCTTCCCCCACACAAGGTGAACAAAGGTTAATAACAATGGATATGGAAAATAATTTAGGATGAATATGTATATAATAAAAATGCAAAACAAATCAGAATAAATAAAGTTTATTATGACTATGAGGTTAAGATGTCTTGATACTTCAGTCATAAAGTGTATTTTTCCCCTTTCTCTTATTGGAAGGACAGAGGGGCTGCAATGCAAAAGGAAGAATTTACCTAAGCAAGTAAAGAATAATGCAGAGAAGAGAAGAGAGGAGTAAATAATGCCCCTGGGGTTCTAGAGTCTTTCATCTTTAGCAATGGATATTGTAACAGACAGATAAGATTTTGTTGTCATTTTCGTCCATTTCTTTCAGTAAATTATTTCCTTGGGTCAGGTTTGTTGATATAGTTATTTTTTGACATGTTGTCTCTCAGCTCAATAAATCTAATGTAACAACAGCTCTAATAAGAGCCACTCATCTCTCTTTTGCATAAAATAAGTCCAGAACAAGGTAACCTAAGGTTTGGGCACACATTTATGAAACACACAGGGGTCTAGAATCCTATCTTGCAGTTAGTTATATCTTCAGTTTTGCATCTGATCTCTCATCCTCCATGTGACCTCTGGTCCTGCTCCAGCCCTCTACAGCAGAATCATTCAAATCATCAGGATAGCAAAGAACAGTGAAAGGAGGCATGAGTCCTCCCTTTGGGAAAACATTCCTAGAAACACGAACAATATTTCAACACAATTTACCTGTCAGCTCCTTGGGATTTTCCAATCTATAAATACTGAATTCATTGTTCTATGAATTCGAGTCACAGGTGATTTGGGGGTTCAGTTCATGTTCAGCATGGTATGTCAGGCCCCAGGTTAATTCTGCTGTATGCCTGATTGAATCTTGATCTAGACAAATTTTGTATCCCCTTCTGTGAAATCTCTTCAGTTCAACACAACAACCTCAGAGACCCCAAAATATAAGTTGAATACTTTGTACTGAAGGAAGGGCACTCAGAATGAAACTCTTTCTGCCATTATTCCTCACGGTTCCAGCTTCCAACAAGTCAGGCCTCCAGGCTAGAGCTCATTTGCCTGAAGTGTGTCTTGCCAACTAGAACCAGTCTTTTAGACTTGTTAGCTTAACCTCTGCCTTAGAAGCAATTGTTCGTGAGGACCTTCTCTATCATCCCTATCTGAGTGTGTATCCTAAGACATGTTCCAAGAGATAGACTGTCCCCTATCCAGGAGGAAAGGACAGTTAGAGGGGCCAGGAAGGCTCTATAAGGACAGGTCCAGCAGTACTGCTGTATCTGTTACCATTATTCTACCATTTGTTTAGTCACCTTCTACACAGCTGTCCCTTTTCTATTCCATCCAAAACTAAAAACGGTTCATTCAAACTCCTTCTCTACTTCAATTCTTGTGCAAAACTTCGATCAGTTTTCTCTTCTAGTAATTAGTTCTAGCTTTTCCCCCATCCGTAGATGGAGACAGAAAGGAATCATACTTTTCTAGCCCTACACTAAAACACATTTAATATATCCCTGAAATATAATTTAAAAGTGGATGCAGTTTACCTCACATGATAATAACATAATCCAAGCTTTAAAGTCTTTAAAGTACTTTTTTAAAAGGGAATATTTAAAGCCACCTCTCAAAAAGTTGTTTGTGTATTTTCTCTAGGAAGTTTCTTGACTCATACTAATCCCCCAAAAAAGCTTTTCCTGAAGAAACTGAACATAGAAACATGAGTTCTTTTTCCATAAAGCACTAAGCATATACGTATATGCATTATATATAATTATATATAATTGAACATATATATGTGTGTGTGTGTATGTGTGTGTGTGTGTGTGTGTGTGTGTGTGTGTGTGTATGAGTGTAATAGACATGAGATTTCCAAAACCACTCTCAATATAAAGCATACTCTTTGAGCTAGTGTTTCCTGGAAGACTGTTGCTCTAATGAATGTTTAGTGCACCCTTGATTAACCAGGTTTTCCTCTAGGAACTGGTGTAGAGGAGACATGGGATTTTACAATCCTGCAGGAGAACAGAGCCTAAATAAGTAATTAACTGCAATTGTAATTAATTAGGAAAGACATATGTAGGGTGCAAAGAAAAATTATGAAAATGCATAGAAATGTCAAAGATTTTTGAAAGGAAATAAATCCTTGGAAAACAGGATGAAACTTATGGGAGTGTTTTGCCATCATAAGCTCATGTAGACTTACTTAGCTTCAGCTAAAGAAACTATATAAAAAGTGATCAAAGCTTTTATGGTATCTGCAAAAGCAAAAAAAACTGATGACTTATTTCTTTACTCAGTTTACTCCGATCAACATTTCCTTATGCCTATGCTTATAAGAGAAGAAGCTTTGAAAGTTAAAAAGTAGACTTTCTGCTAAAGAGTGAAGAAAAGTTTGCCATGAGCTTTCACCTTTTGGAACAGGAATGGCAGCATAGTCAAATACGTTTGTCGGATCCAGTATTATGCTCCTATAGAAGTCTCTGTACAGTAGTTTTTTACTGTGGTGATGAAGAAGTACTACCAGAAGAATTGCTAGTTTGATAAACATCTTATCAAGCAGCAGCCAAACTCATGAACTCGATTTTAGCTTCTCATGTGGGTGCGTGCATGTGTGTTTGCATCCATGAATGCACTGCTGCCACTGTGCCCATGCCATGCTCACATCACAACTTGAAGGCATTGACTCTCTCTCCTTCATGTTGGTTCCAGGGATTGAATCTGGGTCCTTAGTCTTAGCAGCAGATGCCCTCACTGAGTCATCTAATCGACCTCATAATCTCAGTTTTTAAGTAGAATACTACAATGATTTCTTTCATTTTATTTTATTACTTTGCATGTAAGTGTTTGCCTGTATGCATGGCTGTAGATCATGTGTGTGCCTATTGCCCAAAGAGGCCAAAAGAGAGTGTCAGATCTCCTGGAACTGTTGTTATAGATGGTTGTGGGATGCCTTGTGGATGCTGAGAATTGAACCCAGGTCCTCTAGAAGAACAACCAGTGATCATAACTGCTGAACCATCTCTCTAGCCTTCACAGTGATTTTAAAAATATTTTATTTAATGTTCATATATGCATACAATGTACTTCAATTGGATGCACCCTTCAATATCTTGCACATCTTTTCCTGGAAACCTGACCAGGTAATATGGGAATGAAGAAATAGCAAGCACTTAAGAAACAACAAACACACATACAGAAAAACTGAGATTGGATGGGCTGTGCTCCTTTGGAGGGCTCCTCTACATAACCCAGAAACTCCAAGTGTTTGTTATGTGTGGCATAAGGAGGAAGGGTTAGCTAGTCATGGTGGGAGGTCTCTAAAGGGGAACAGTCTTAGCTGTAAACATTGGAAGAGGGGGCAGAGATGGATATTCTTTGCATACACTGTCAGCATTCTCACACAGACCAGGGGAAGGCTCTACTATTTCTCTGAGCCTGACACATGGAAGGCTTTGCCAATCCCATGGATCCAAGTCATTGGGGTTCTTGACATGACCATGGTCCTGTCAACAATACACATTCACTCAAGACTTCTGCTCCCCACACCAACCCCATCCCCCATTTCTGATTCCTATATCCTGCCATTACCTTTTCCTTCTATACACCTTAACTTCATATTTCTCTCTCCTTTCTCCCTCTCCCTCTTCTCTCTCTCTCTCTCTCTCTCTCTCTCTCTCTCTCTCTCTCTCTCATTTCTTTCCTTCTTTTTTTAAATGCTGAGTCCATTTAGTACATGGGTATCTTCTCAGGTACCACATCCTGTAAAACTGACTCCGCCTCCTCTAGCAGCCACCGTTTGCCAATAGCTATAGCTGCTCTCATGGGGTAAGATATAGGATGGTCTTTAAGGTGAAATGTAGAGGGAAAGAAAGAAGGAAGAATGCTATAGCATTTCATTAGTTGCTGAGATGTTAGAGACAGACTCAGTGTGAAGATTCATGTCACTCACAAAAATATAATGAACTGAACTCAATATCATGCTATTCCAAGCAATGCAGTATAGTACAGTAATATAAAGTAATACTGTTAATAAGACTTCATCTAAAGTGTTTAGGTAGCTTTTCTTCAAAGACTGGAGTAGTACATTGAATATATAAGTCAATTGCAATTATTGATGCTGCTCTATTTAACATACACAAATAATGACACAGTGAGAAGCAGGAAGTAAATCAAGCTCTGGACTTAAAGCAGGAGCCTGAGAGAAAATAGTCTTTCCAGGGTCATGTAAGAAAATGATGATTATTCCAGGCCAGAAGATTAACCATCTACATATCCTACCTCATATAAGGAAGGCCAGTCAGATGGAAGAACATCGCTGCACTTCAGAGGACAACCATATTAAGGCCACAAATATCTGCTTCAAACTCAAAGTACTGTGGGGAGCCCAGGAAGCCTTGAGTGAATGTATAAAGAGAGGATGATGTTCTGAGTGACTGTAGGTATTGTTGACATGGGCTTGGCCATGTCATGCTTAAAACCTTGGGAAAATGGGAATCCCCTGCCCAGGTCAGCCTCAGAGAGATGGCAACGTCTTCCTCTGTCTGAGTGTGAATGCTGGAAGTATGGGAGAAAACTAGCAACTGCAGCTTCCTCCTCCTGGATGTTAATAGTCTGAGACTGCTTGCTTGCAGAAACCTCCTTTCAAAACTTGCTACCCTCTGCTCTTTTTCTTTATATAATAGACATGCTGAGATTTGTGGTTGTTGGGTATTTGGGTTGGTGCTCTCCATCAGATACAACTATCCCTTTTAATACCAGCTTTTCTTTGCATGTGTCTGTGATTTCTTCATTTCCTCGCTGTCCAAGCCATGTCCCAGCTGCAATGGATGCAGCAAGGGGGAACTATCCTCACTGAGTGCAATGTATGCAGCTGTATACCACACTGTATGTGATGTACACCCTACAATCTTTCTTGGTGTCCTCAAGTTTGTCTGGACTCTAGAAGAAATTAATTATTGTCATTTTCCTAAACCAGTGTAATTTCTAACTCTTCATTCTGCATCCAAGAAGCTTCTTTTTGTAACAGACAGAGACAATTAGAGAAATTCTCAACTGCTCAAAATGCAGAGAATTGATCATGGCATGCCTGGCCCCAACTAAGAAATCAACAGGGCAACCCTTACACCTAAGACTCAAGGAACATCACTGCAAAGGTAATGGAAAGAGAGCAAGACCAGAGGCCCAGGAAGTCTGTTGTGAGATAGTATTTTCTGTATGTGATAGATAAGCTGCACCCATGAAATCTCAACAATACGGTTGACTCTAAACAAGACCTACGTAATAACAACACCATGTAGGAGCGAAATCTCACAAACCCTACCTCTAGATGAAGAGCTACAGGCAAATAACTGCTGCTAAGAAAGGCGGATCATTTTCTCCAAAGACTCCTGATCAGTTACCCAATCCCAGGAGGTCAGCCCTAAACATATAAATTTATGAGCCACACTGAATATACTTGGCAGGGGACACACAGGCGTGCACACACACACACACACAAATGTCTCTGTGCATATGTGTATGTGTGTAACAATAAACTTCTTTAAAGGGGGTAATCAATTTGAGAGGGAGTGAGGAACAACATTGGAGAAGTTGGAGGGAAAAGGGGGAACAGAAATTATGTAAATATAGTACTCATGCATGAAATTCTCAAAAAAAATTAAAACAATTTAAAAAGATTCAAGTGTATATTTTTTCCAGGCAATGTGAATATTTTTCAATTCTTCTGATCTGGAGAATTGGATTATAATGTGATCTAGATGCTTTGCTGTGTCATTTAGAGTAGACATACACTATTTTCTTGCACTATTAGGAAATAAATCTTACTTCTAATGTACATATGATTTTGCATAAAGGATTTGGGGGGCTTTGACATACATCTGCAATACATATGGAATCTGTAAGTTTTCTAAAGATCTCTTGTGATCACATATAGAAAACTATTTGAGAGAGAAGCTGACTCTTCCCTCATTGTTAAGTCATGATGATTATTGATAAAGAAAACAAAGACATAAACAACTTCTTTAACGGTCAAGGTAAATTGTTCTTTTCTATTGTTCTTATACTGTTTCCTGTGGGCTAGCCATTACCATAGACATCGTGACACATAATAGCTGTGATGACCACCCAAGACCCTCTTGAAATGAGGATTCTTAGCATTCCATTCTGGATAGAGGAGACTCACCAGACCTTTAGTGGGTGTTTTGGAGAGCCTCATGAGGACTTTACTCGCTCCTAGATTTCAATCATCACTGTGTTAAAGGCAAAAACTGATTGGTGTAGGAGTTCTTGGTGATAAAGTCAGTGGTTAGGTGTCACAGTAACTGAATTACTTATACTTTATAAGTAGTCCCAATTTAATCATTGGTTCACCATGCTACACATGGATATAATACTTTCTTTGGTTTCTACCCTCTCTGTTAGGGGATGAAAAAAATTATACCTGCTGTTTTAAGACCAACCAAATTTCACTGCCCCTAAGTTATACTTAACTTTCTTTTTCTCCTATTCTGGTCATGAAATTTCTGTCCTAATGTGGTCAAACCAATCCTAATGTACACCAGAAAGAATTAGCAATATAATCACAAGCCATAAAAAGAGAGCCTTTTGTGATAAGTTAGAAGTGTTCAACCAGGAGTGCTAGCAAGTAGCTTTTGAAAACCATAGATTATTTTAAAGGAAAGACAAAAGGACATAAATATTGAATTAGTAATGAGCAACTTCCACAAAGTTTGACTTGGCAGTAAGGATCTCTAAGTTCTGGTTTTACCATGTAATTGGAAAGTGAGAGCATTCACTTTCAAAATGGAGATATGACTTATTTTTAAAAGCCTAAAACTTGTCAAGCAATGACATCCTCCCTGATCTGTGCGGGGCACTTCCCATTTGTCATCTCATTTCATCTTTATATCGTGCCTGATGTAGATGCCATCATTATTGGCATTTCACTAGTTAATGACAGGATGTGAATGTTCCTTCATTTGATGGGCAGGGAAGATTTCTTTTAAGTTCAAGTCATCAGGCCTACTATGCATTTAAGAAGAAAATCTAAGTTCAAGTGAGAGGAAACAGTAAGGGGAAGGACTTTCTTCTTGGGGCTTATCTTTTTTATATAGAAAGAGAAGCTGTTTCCAACAGACTTCCACTTAAGCTTGCACCAGCGAAAACTGGGTTGTGTGTAACTCTAATTGCAAAGGAGAGAGAGAAGAAACCAAGTACTATGCAGCATTTATTTATCATGGTCTTCCCCTTTTTCATTTATGTCTGGGAATCAACAGAATGAAAGGCAAGGGGTTGTACAGCTGTGGCCACACACCGGGCTGTTTTTCTATCTTTTATAAAGATGAATAATAGTCACAGCTTCCTGGCTGCTGTGAAACCCTATGTGTGATGGCCTCATTTACCTGAGAAGAGCACAGTATACAGGATGGGTGAAAGGAAAATAATTATTGAAAACAAAGAGCAAATATGTGTTTAGAACTTACAGAAGTTGGAAATGGTAAACAGGAAGGGCAGCCTGGCTGTGTGCTGTAAAGGGGTGTAGCAACTGTGGTTTTCTGTATGCATCGTAGGCTACAGCCTCATGAGAATGTACAGTATCAAGGATGGTATGGGTTGTCTCACTTTATCTTCATCCTGAATCCCTACTCCCATGTCCTCCTTTACCGTGGGAGAAAGTTACGTACATGGCTTTGTAGTTTCCTTTGTAATTACGGATATGTATGTGACCCAGTTCTTACTGCTGTAAGGTCAAGTGACAATCTGTTGGAAAAAAAGCTTTTCTTTCTAGATAAAAAGGTAAGTTCTGCTGGGCGGTGGTGGTGCACGCCTTTAATCCCAGCATCGGGAGGCAGAGGCAAGTGGATCTCGAGTCAAGCAGATCTCTGTGCATTTGAGGCCAGCCCGGGCTACCGAGTGAGTTCCAGGAAAGGTGCAAAGCTACACAGAGAAACCTTGTCTCAGGAAAAAAAAAAAAAAAAAAAAAAAAAAAAAAAAAAAAAAAAGTAACTTCTTCCCCCTACGTCTTTTTGGTTGAATTTTGATGTGATTCCTAAATAGATAGTAGGTCTGTTAAGAGCAAAAGGGCCACAGGAAGGCTGGCAGCTGTCACTTTTCTCCCCAAACTCTTCTGTATTTAAACTTTTGGTCAGCTGTACAGTGTTGTAGCACTAATTATTTCCTAATTAATACATATGCCATTTTATCTTTCTTCTTTTCCGGAAATAGGATTATGCCTTGAGTGTATTTCAGTAGTACGTGACATTCTAGGTAGTGAGATTTCACGTTGGAAATCCCCGGTCCTCCACAAAGTGTAGGCAGCCCTAGCAACTGTGTCTTAGAGACAATAGATGATTCTCATGTGCCAGAGCTACCAGGGCCACCTGCTCTTCCAGTCTTTGCTGCATGCTGTCATTTCTGCGGCGATCTTCAGGGTCCTCCTAAACTGTGGCCTCACTGTGAAGTTTTCCCGATACTCGGCGACCTCAGGGTTTTTTTTTTGTTTTGTTTTTTTTTTTCTCATCTACTGCTATATCCCTCAAGACTTGGTTCTCCTTCCATTACACCACTGATTCATTGCCCTGCAATCGTTGGTTTATGTGCCTCTCTAGCAGTAAGCCATGAGCTATTTGAGGTCAGGAATCATGTCATAGATATTTGATATAGAGCAGCTAATCAATAAATATGTTATTAAATTGATTAATTGTTTAATAAATTTCTTCCTTCTTTAAAACATTACTTTTAACCACTCTTTTAAATGTATTTTGTTTAATTTTCTTTTTCTACCTAAGTAGGATCCTACTTAGAGATAAGAGATATATCTTACTCATCTTTGTGACTTACATATACTCTAAAGCAAAATTCCTATTGAAGGGATTGAATTACACTGCTAATACATTAGGCATATCTTAATCATCATGTTAATTGCTATTTCCCCTGTGGGGTGGAGGGGGTGTAGCAAGGGGGTTGAAGTATAACTATCCAGTTCACTGAAGTAGGGTTTCTTTTTTCTTTTTTTAATCTGCAATTTAAGTCAAAAGTGAAAAAAGAATTTTCTCTAAAAGGGAGAAGCAGATCATATATTCCCTGATTCAGAAGTGTTTGAAGGATGTGGAACGAGACTCTGTTTCCAAGAACTTCCCAGTCTCTCCTCTTTAGGAGACAAGCTGACATGAGTGCAATTTAATAAGTTAATTGCAGTGTGTGATTGACAGAGGCAGGGGACAATGTCTGATGTGAGGATTTCTCTATAAAAATTATGATAATAACTAAGGATCCTATTATTTCATTAAGGACTCTATGGCTTGGCTGGTGCACAGCAAGACTTTTGCAGAATCTACCTTAGACATGATTGATATCAAGCCTGTGCTCATCTCTTATGTCACCAAACCATGAATAGGGAAAAACGTCTATCAGGATCAGTTTGAACCTTAACTCTTCTGAGCCTAAAGGTCTACAGTGGAGACAAGATCACTGGAAATCTGCTGGAAACTGTCACATACCCTGTCAGAGTTATTTAGGAACTGAAGCATAAGAAGTAAGCAATTTTGATATCATTCAGATTCTAAGCAAACAAAACGAAAGGTCTAGGAGAATTTCAATCATAAAACAAAAGAAAAATGAATAAACACTTTTGTTTTTTTGGTAAGAAAATGAATATTTAAAAATGGCATTAAGGAAAATAAGTTTGACTTTTAAGTATTTTATTTCTGAAATAAAAATGAAAATAAATGTACACATTAAAGATGAATCTATGTATTTTAAAACTGCATGTTACCAAATATAAACAGTTTTAAAAAGAATGCATTTGCATATTATTTCAAATTTTAGACTACTATTTAAAATAGTGTAAACCTGTAGTAAGTATATTTTTTGTATTTGGAATTTATAATTCTTTACTTGAGTGCGTAGTAACTTTGAAAACAGTGTTTCTAAAATGATTTTTCCTGTATATTAATTTTCAGTCAAATACTGGAAGATGAAACACCTTTTAAACATTTAATGAAGAAAGTTAACACCATGATAGATGTAAGAATTGACAAATTAAAAAAGATATTTCAATATATTAAAGTAGTTTACACAAGGAGAAGATCCTGTTAAGAATAAATACCTAGTTATAGCAAAAAGTTTCCCCCCAAAGTGAAAATAACTCATCTTACGTTATGAAGCAAGATAGTAGATTTTTCACCTAACCTAAACATTTACAGGAACTGATTTATTCATGGTTGAAAATCAAATCTATTGCAGTTCAGATAATGTCTCTGCATTAGGAAAAATGAATAAATTAAAAGCGTGCTTCAGCAATTTAGTCCTTGTAAGCTGAGATTCTGCAAGCTCCGTAGAAGATGTCAAAACCTGCTGATAGCTAGCAGAGCCGACTCTGAGTTTGTGTATCTCGGTCCACTCTACCTTTCCATCAGGCAGTCCATGTGCAAATAGAAAAAGTAGCTCTCTAATTAATCAAAGTCAGATGTGCCTGAACGCCTGGAGTTGCTGCTGATCCTTGTCCCAGCTTCTCCCATGTTCTCACTCTATGTTTTTACCTTGAAAACTTCTGCTCTGAGCTGGGAATGCCTGAAGGGCTTGCACGGTAAGTCAATGTGAAATTATCTCAGCAGGAAGAAGTTGCTTTTCAGCTTAAATGATTTAAGGCAGCAATTTTTCACACTCTCAAACCCTGACAAACGCCCAGATTGCCTCTCATGTCTGACTTCAAAATATTCAAAGAAAAGCTATTTTTATTAAAAACACTCCAGAGAAAATTGTATGTCACTTGTTCTCTGATATAACTTCATTTCTCCTGACAGTGACAATTTTCACCTCAGTACAATTTCTTTATTTTTTCCAAAGCTAATTCTGCTTAATATTAGTATTTATACAAACTCATATCAACTTGTCTCTGTGAAATATTCAAGGGTGTCAGGTAAATGTTGCTCACTGTCATTCATCTTCTTTGGGTGTTCAAAATGATCAATCGATTTAAAACTACACTTAGTTACTTGAGCTATTATTGTTTTATTTGTAAGGGAGAGCTTAACAACCGCTAAAACCCTTCATTTGACAAACCTGTGTCTGCCAACCGCACGGAATTCTGAAATCGATGGCACATGTCATTTGCCAAAGGTTGTAAAAGTTTACATTAATAAATCTATTTGTTTCCTGCCTTTAAGTCACCCGGGTACTACCTTGAGTGTTTTGTCTTACTCTGCTTACATGTTAATAAGATTATGGCGGGCGTCATACTGCACCGAAACATCGCATTTGCTTTATTATGGATGCTGGCAGTGCAGAAACATCACATTACAATCACTTCAAAAGGAAAATAGATTCTGCATATTTTCATATGTGTTTATAATTCCACTAAACCTCAGTAGAATCAAAGTCAGTAGAGACAAGAATGACAGAAGGTTTAACGTTCCAGAGAATGCTGGAAGCGTGGTGCGTTGATATGTAGCAGAATGGTTAATATGTATAAGGTTACTTGTGGCCTGTGACCTCCAAGCTTATCTCTTGGCCTTATCGAAATTCCATACGAAAAAGTAACCACTAGCATGTGAATTTTCAATAAATAATCTAGTGTATTTATGAAGGGTTAATTTTATTGTTAGTTGTTAATGTCTCAAGTAAAGTATTTATAACCATAACGAGCAATAACCATGTGTAGCATCTAAGCTCTACAATTCTGGGACAAACTTCCTTTTATATATTCGTACCAGTTTTACACAAGTAAGCTTTCTACACACCAATGAAGGCTTCATTTATAAATAAAACTGGATCATTTCTATTTCATTTATATTTCTTACGAAAGAACCAAGGAAAGAATTACCTCGCAGCCTCTGCACACACTGCTGGGGCCAGGTCAAGGAAGTACATCAAATCCAGCAGAGAAGGACGTTTTATAAAATTCAATGGAGCAACAATGCCATGTGAAGCTTCTGTATCCACACCTCGCCTGAGAACCTGTCATCTTTGCCGACTTTGCGTTATGATGTGTTTTCTGTTTTGAAGTAACAACTACTTTTATTTCATTTAGTTTCTTTGTTTTATTTATCACTAGCTCAGGGATAGGAAGCTTGATTTAAATTTTAAATATATGTGTAACCCTAAGAATCTCAACACTGAAGATTTATTAGGAAATCTGTGGGTATATATGAGATAAATCCATGATTACTTAATAGCTTAATTCAAACAATTATTGAAAAGGCAAAATTTGCTGATTAAAGAAGTCATGGTATACACACACACACACACACACACACACACACACACACACATCTACCATAAAAAAGTAGCTTGTTACGGAATAAAATTTCCTTGATACTTTAAAAAATAGAGGTTGGTAACAAAGATTCATATACTGAGTCTTTTATTTTATATTTTCAGGAGAACATACGTTGTAATTTAGTTCAAGATTTTTATTTCTAACAAAAAAATCATAAAATTCAAAATATTATATCCATGAATTGTTTAATTAAATGCTTTGTTTCTAGTTTGTAGAAAATGTATACAAGAAGAAGGAAGTAACAGGGCTTGCTAACTAAAATATTGAAAACTTTACCACAAAATATTTTTTAGACATTTTGTTATAGAAAAAAACTACATTTTACCTAAATCTATGATAGATATGCTAATGAGATTATTATCTATCCAAAGGAATTTAGATTTGTATTTTATATGCTATTGTATAGTTTTATTATTTAGAAAATTAAGTTATTTTGTGAAATCATATTGTTTCCTCAGTTAAGATCACTTACTAAATCACTAAAATAACATTTGCTCATTTTAAAAGATTTATCAACGATAAACTACAGAGAATATGTGAAGTCAATAAATCACTTTTGTACTTATTGACATCTGAGTTTTATTTCACTATATTATCATTCTATTGGCTGTTTTGTTAAAAATCAGCCACTCTGATATTTTTGTTTCAATTATTTAAAAAAAATCCAGTGTTTTCAATTTCATTGGGCTTTTTTCTTCAAACTCAATTTTTCAGTGTTGTTCTGTGTTTAAAGAGTTACTTATGAAATGTTTAAATATTCACTTAGTAAAAATTAGAAATGAGATAGAACACACAAACATCCCCACACACAGTCCTTCTATCTAGTGTAGGAAATAACTCCACAGCCCATTTTAAACTTTGAGTTTCACTTTTTGACCAGTTTTAGTGTAAACTCTTTTGTGTATCTTTATATCCACATATAGAGATATACATGTACAAATTTATAGGCATATTTTATTATGATGTATGCCAAAGAGTCAAGTAAAATGATAAAAGCTAGAAGAGAGAGTGTGTATCAGTAAATACTTGTGGGCATTTTGTTTTATAAAGCAAAACACAGAGGTTGCTTACTGGGGAAGGAGATGAGCTGCACTGAATTTCTTTCAGGGAAACATAATTGTCAAAAATGATATAAATCATTATTGCTTTCACTAACACATTAGCACAAATTGCAGGGCAAGCCAAGGAGCTGCGATGTCTCCTCTTGTTTACTTTTTCCTAATCACCATAACAATCTTTTCAGAAAGAGTTATTCTTAAGATAAACAGGACAATACATCCCCACAGAGAGAAAATCGATTTAACAACAAAACTAGATTTATCTCTATTGATCGAGAGGCGTTGAGTGGAATTTTAGTGAATTATGCCTGGTTCTCATTTCCTTGAAGAAATTTCCCAATGAAGCTCGAAAGACAGATTGCAGATTGCTGCATAAGCTTTTACATGCACTTACTTGCTGGGGATGGAGAAAACTCCAGCTACACTTACTTGCTATTGTAATCACTGATTCTTCAAAACACACACACACACACACACACACACACACACACACACACACACACACACACACACACGAGAGAGAGAGAGAGAGAGAGAGAGAGAGAGAGAGAGAGAGAGAGAGAGAGAGAGAGAGAGAGAGAGAGAGAGAGAGAGAAGAGAGAGGCAGCCAGACAGGCAGCCAGACAGACGGGCAGAGGACCAAGACAGAGAGAAAAGAATTGTTTGAAACAGTTTTACTACTGTGTGTGACTTTGTAACTAGTACACCTAGGAGCTCCATGTTATTTGTTTTTAATTCCTTAACAGTGAAGTTGGGTCTCTATAAAAGAATTCAGTGTTAAAGAGAAATGAAAATCCAAGTTCATCTTATAAGAATAGAAAAGTAAAAAGACTAAAAACTAACATTTGATTCTTCTTAGAGCACTTTTTAAAGACTATTAATGCTTTTCTAGCTGAAACCGCTCTCCAGCCAGGACACAAAGATTTGGAATTATATTAGAAAACAACTTTCTGTCTCCAACATATGTAAATAAGGACTCCACCACATGCAAATGAAGACCTTTGCTAATAAATTTAGAAAGTTTCCAAAAATATCTGAGGTGTAATTGAGTGTTCCCTTAAGTACATGGTAGGATGAGTCAGGTTGACTTTCATTTCTTTCAAAAGAAATAAACAGCTATTGATTTTGTTGGTGTGCTCTCTTAATATTTCTTTGTTTGTGCTATTGCCTATTCTTTTCACTGAGAAAGACATAAAAGTTGATAAAGAAGCTTACTGTAGAGAAGGACATGAGGCAATTTTACTGCATGTTAACAGAGTTTAGGTAACTCATACTTGTGAACTGTTTCTTTGTAAATCTTACACTTCAGTTATAAGCCAATAAAATAATTTTATTATTGAGAAGTACTTAACAATTGTTTTTTTCTTTTCTTAAATTATAATTTCTGTTTTGTTATATTTGCTGAGTAAAATAATTGCCATTGTAAGACTCATTTTTTCACTACATTTAAAGTTTAGATTCATAAGTTCAAGTCAATTAAACTATTGTAATCATGTGCTATCAGCAGCATTCATGCTAAAAATTGCAAAATTTATTTGATTTTCTAAATTAATAGTACATCCTACAATAAGTAAAGATATAAATGGTATTTGTATAACCATGAAGTGTGTATTCAAATATTAATAAAATTTTAAAAACTTTCAGTTATATAAATAATATTCTAATACTAAAATCCTTGTGACATAAGAAAATCTTGATTGAGATCATTAAAATATAATTCAAATTTAATATGCAACTATCTTTTTTTAAATCATCAAACAAGCCAGTGATTAAGGTAAAATAAACACATTTAAATTTGACTTTAGTCTATTGAAGGTAAAATACAACATTTTTATTGGAAATTGTTATCAAAAAGTCATGTAAACATGGAAAAATACTTTGAAATTGACCTTATAGATCTAGGCAGATTGTAGTCATATTTATAACTTCTAAAATTTTTTTCCAATTCTATTAATAGTAACATAAATGTGCACTATTGCTATTATTATAATATTGAAATATAACTGTCCAATTAGGTAAGTAAATTTTAGAATATTTTCTATTGTAATATGAAAGGATAATTTTAGATATCACATTTGATCGACTTCCTACTTCATGTATGTAATCTTATAAGAGAGACATCATGAAAAATAAGCAAACTAGATTACTTATATACTTCCAAAAAATAATTGAAAATAACTAATGCTTCTTATAAAAGAAGTAGTTCTTAAACTGAATTTTAATAAACCAATAAAGTAATGTTATTGTTCAATAGGCAATAATTGCCTTTATATAAACTCAAAAATATTGTTTAGAGTGATTAATATACAATGCACCATTATGCATCTGAGAGTGTTGATGCATAATTTTTAGTTCTAATGTTATTATGTAATTGAGAGAACATGTTCATTTGCTCTAATAACTACTAAGATGCACTTAATAAAATGAAATGTAATAATACTTGTAATTTAATCTATTCATGGAAGTAATTTTAAAAGTCTACCACTCTCCTTAATGTGGATAACATTCATAATTTATAAAGTGTTGTGATGCAGAATTGACAATGCCATTGTTTTTTACACTTTGAGATGATTCTGTAGCCTTCATATCATCTGCATACCAACCTCGGGATTATCAAGGGCAAACAAAAGATAATTAACACCAGAAACAGGCAAATGCATGAGCTACCAGCTGAGAGTTCTCATTTAATGCAAGAATTCGTAAAAACAGAAAATGAAATAACTATAGAAAAGCTTGTCTTACAAAAATCAATTCAATACCCTATTCTTTATATGCCTTTTTACCAGGGTTTGTAAAGGCAGCTTGTCTGACAACACAGTCCCAAAGTCATCATTAATAGAGTTAGTACAAGTAGTTTTTAATGAGTTAATCTCAAATTATATATTCTACACATATAATATATAATGGCTCATAAAATCGTGCACTTGCTTATAATGTATGTATGTATGTATGAAAAATAGAAGATGAACTATGAGGTGTGATGCCTTTTGTTGTGCTTTCATATTTATGAAGTAACACAGTGTAATAACTAAATGCTTTAAAAACTCGAAAGGGTTCTGAAAAAAAATAATTGCATTTCATAAAACATCCACTGGTAACATGACTAAAAATACTTTATTTCCTTTTAAGCTTAATTGTTTACCATTTTATATTAATACTGTATTTCCAATATTCAATAGTAGCCCAGAGATACTGAATATTGTATTTCTAATTTGATCTAAGCATAAACAATGCTATGTCTTGACTGAACTGTCAGTATCAAATCATTGTCTATAAAGTAATTAAAAGTAAAATAAATTCTGATGCAACATGATTGTTGAGAGAGTCACTGTGGTCTGAACTTCCACTTCTTCTTGTGTTCTTTCCTCTGTGCCTGCATTTCCTATTGCTAGATTCCAGTGTTCACCTGTGGTTCCTCTTAACATGGTTGCTTCTACTCCCACTTCACAAATAGTAGCTACCCTATGTCCTAAGCCTGTCTAACATCCAGACCTAACATACATTTTTCCTGGCTGTACTCTCAGGTGAACAAGTAAAAGCAAGCGTTGTTTGCCACCCTTTATACCATAGCCCAATGATAACATAAACCAACATCCTGGAAGTCAGTCTAGATTTTTCCTCACTTCACCTTTAATCAACTGCCAAGTCCACTAACTTGTATCGTGAAAGTTCTTTAGCAACCTTCTGTGTTAGTCTGTGTTTCTTCACCTACAAATATAGTAGAAACAAATGATCATGTTGTCCACTGCCTTTTCTATCATTTCCATCATTAATTTCAAATATTCCTAATCAATTCTCTAAATCATGTATTTTTTTTCTGCAAAGGGTCTAATAGTAAGCATTTAAGTTTAGCATCATTACAGTTTCTTTCCAAATTATCAACACTTGCAGAAGAAAAGAATAGACAACGAATACGTACATATGTGTGTAGCTATGTTCTTCTAATAAAACTTTATTAACAAAAAGAGACGGTGTGCAGCATATATTTAATGATTATATTGTAGTATTTCAAATTGCCCAGAGTTACATTTCTAAGTTGTAAATCAGATCCCATTATTAGCTTTAACTTTTTCTTCAACTAAAGAAAAATGAATGTAGCCTTATTACAGTCACCTCAATAATCTTTGTACTATCATTCCTACTTTGTTTTCCTACCTCCCACCCCACACATCAGTGCTTAGTATTTATTGGCATCAATTTGTAGTTGCCCTACTCCCTCTCTTTCTACCTTTGTGCTTTTGCACAAGCCGTGCTCATTACATGGGCAGAAATGTCCTTTGTTCTCTCTTGCTATTGTTTTTCTACTAACAAAGAAGAGGACTACATTGCATTCATCTTCTGATTGTCACTGGCTCAATGACTGCAAATAGTTTGTTAAATTACTAATTCATTGAATGAACAGACACATATTTTAATAAAGCACTTAGATTTTTAAGAGTTTTGTTTTTACTTCAGCCACTCAAATTAATGAATGTCCGCTCAAATATGTATTCAAGGACACAGTTCTCATGTTATGTCTGGACTCTGCTCATTCCACTAAAGTTTAATTATTTTCTCACTAATATAGAAAGTTCTGCCTTTGATATTAAGAGTTATGGTTACATGAGTAACATTACAAACATAAAATATAAAATACAAAGAAGGAAGAGAACCATTTTATAGAACATCAAACTATGAATTTCTACCCTCCCAAATAAATACATTGTGTAAATATATCTTTGTACATTGTATATATTGACCGTATTTGTTTTATAGATACTCCAAAGGTAAAAAAAAAATTTAATACAAATACAGTATTTCACTGACATTGCTTAAAGATAGACAAGCTTACTTGTCTCAGATAGCTCAGTATAAAGCGTGTGTAAACATACCAGATAATAAAGAATTCTGATCAAAGAAAGACTCAATAACAGAAAATTGACTGTGTTGAGCCTATTACAAAAATTTCAACCTCATGTTAACAGAATTTGTTCTAAATCATTCTTAGTAAAAAACAAAACAAAACAAACAAACAAACAAAAACAAGCATTCAGCTTTCCTTTATATAATACTTCAATCAGCAATATATATAATACTGGTTAAAATTTTTATGATTACTATCCATAATATGAAGCCTTCATTAAAGAACATATACCAATTTCCTATCAGAAAAACCCCTTCATAGTTAGGCAACATTGCTTATTAACATACTGTGTACCATTGTTAAGTGATACCCTGCCTCAAATAGCTTAGGTACTTCCTTAGCAATAATGTATGTTCCTTCCTTAAATATTATTATATACAAATTGATTAATAATATGAATTCTAATAGAATTATTTAAATGATTTATTTAAATAGATTGATTATTGATTCTTCTTGGTAAGTTGAACACTTTAAGATAAAGTATTACTGATTTTATTGATGTATCATACCTGATTACATCAAATAAATATGTTTTTTAATACTTTAATGGCAAACATCAAAATGGAGGAACACAGCAAAACATATAAGTGGTTTAATTTGTTTCTATCAAAACTGTATTGATGATCAGACAGAAATATATAACTAATACTGAAGCTAATTGCTTTTTAATTGACCTTAAAAATCAGGGCACTGTGGGGACTGCAAGTCAGAGCTGAGGGTAAAGGACTTGCTACCAGGCTTGATGACATCAGTGCAATTCTTGGGACTCATATGGTGGAAGGAAAGAGCAGACTCCCAAAGTTGTCCTCCGGTTCTACACAAATACCATGGAAACTTTGCAAGGGTATACATGTAAATGGAAATGCACACACATACATATTCACACAGACATATATGTGCACAGACACACATACACACATGCTAATTAAAACATAGCTTTTAAAACTTTTAAAAATTTAAACCTACTTAGTGAAGCTTTTGGGGTCCCAAGTCCATAATAACCATTAGCAGGATACTATACAGTGACCTCAGTTGATGCTGGTGGAGCATAATTGCTCAGTTGAGACCTAAAATTTGTGAGACACAAAATTATGAAATATGATAAAAGAAGATTTTAAAGATTTTATTTTGTTTTTTATTTATTTTTGGTGTGTGTGTGTGTGTGTGTGTGAGAGAGAGAGAGACAGAGACAGAGACAGAGAGAGAGAGAGAGAGAGAGAGAGAGAGAGAGAGAGAGAGAGAGAGAGAGAGGGATACTTACACAGGTTCCTGTGGAGGTTACAACAGAATGTTGGATCTCCTGGAGGTAGATTTCTAATAGAGGGTTGTGAGTCAATCACTGTGGGTCCTGGGAACCAAATTCCTGTCTTCTGCAAGAGCATCATATGCTCTTAACTGCTGAGATATCCCTCCAGCCCTAAAAGAATATTTTAGACTCATAAATTATTCTGTAAAGGTAATATAAAACAGCCATTCTAACACTGCTAATATCACAATCATAAATTAGAAGTTTATTACTGAAATTACAAAATACAATACTATAAAGTTATTTTTTCTCATATAATTCCTCTGATAAGTGAATTCATCTTATCAAAAACAGTTTTGTTCTGCTATTTCAGGGATTCAAAGAATTTGGAGAAATAAGTTATTGGCTCGATAGTTTTTCTTCAAAATGAGGGTATTTAACAAAACTGATTTTACTGTATTTTATTCATTTGAGCTTTGAATTTTTAAGCATGCTGCTATATATCATCCTTATTCCACTAGTTCATATGTCCCCTGAGATAGGCAAGACAGGTCTCATTATCCCTGTTATGTGTATGGGAAGTTGGGTGGCCTGGAGTAAGTTGGTTTGATTCTGGCTGGCCAGCAAGCATACCTAGTGTTTGGAACCCAGACTTTCAGAATCTCCATTCATTCCCCTTTGCCCTTGTTTACATTGTCTCTGCGGTAAGGCAGGCTGTGCATGATACTTGTATCCAACATCTTGTGTAATGTTTGATACATGTGTCAGGAGACGCAACAAAGGGTTCCCTCAGTGACTTACCTCACAACATTCTTTCTACTAGAGTTAATAGTTCTCCAATCAGGTAGAGAAAATTCGTTATGTGTTATTTTTATATTGATATATTAACATAAAAGAAGAATATGCAAACAGTGTAACAGGGGTTTTAAAATAGTGCACTCAGTGTTTATAATCAAGGGATTTTAGGATTCCAGGAGTGAGATATTTTTCACCACACGTCTTTAAATAACAGTTTTACTTCCTCTCCTGTATTTATAGGCATAAAAATCAGTAGGCATATGAATTAGTCAACTACTGAAACAACTTGTTTCGGTGCCATAGACCTACACTATAAATTCATATTATAGCCCAATTTTCTTCTTGGGTTCTTTTCATTTCCTCCTTTAAAATTCTTCTTAATATCCCTAATTATTCCCACTGTACCAATATTTTTAGAAAATCATCATCTTTCTCATTGTTCATAGTCTTTAAATATCAGTAAATTATCATCTGTACCTCTAAGCACTGCTTCATGTTCTATCAAGTGAGATCCTGCAAGCTTTCTTCATTAATTACTGTCACCTTTTCCCTTAATTATTTTGAATTTGTGAAACTTTTCTTAATTTGCCTTTTTAAATTGGGATACCTAAAATTAAATATGCTATTCAAAGATGAGTGTCACTGTAGTCTTTCTCATTTCCTCACAGTATTAATCACAAGATTATTTACCACTTTCAAGGTTTCACTCCCCTTTTCAATCACATCCTCGTTAAGATGCATTCACAAAAGTTTAAACACCATTGCTAAAGTACAAGTCTATAATTTTATATTAACTCTCTGAATGCCAAATTTTATATGTAATAGTATGCTAAGATAACACAGTAAATATTTATATCATAAAAATTGATAAAGATTTCTAAGAAAGCTGAGAATTCTCTCTCTTAGTATTTTCTAACATAGAAATTATGTAGTAGGTGCCAGACAAAGGATTTCCGGTCAAATGCTAGATTGTTTTAATTATTAACAAGTTCATATAAATATTTCCAGAAAAAGTTGCTTGCTTAAAATGGATACTTTTATCCATGAACAGTTAATGTTTTTTTTTAAAATTATACTTATTTGTTTGTGTGCATGCACCCATACCACCACACCTATGTGAAAGTCATAGGATGACTTGGAGAACTTGGTTCTGGGGACCGAACTCACTTTTTCAGGTGGCAAGTTATAACTCCTGCTGAGCCGTCTTGCTGGCCCCTTGTGCATTTTAAATAACTTACATTTGTGTCTACCCTATGTATAGGAACACAATTGTTTCATATAATGTTCCATCTGTTCAAAATTATGCATAGCAAAATAGTAGACCCAACTAAAAAATGTTAAAAATAGACACAAATATAAATGTAATTTTCTAACTATTAATAGTAGTAAAATCCCTTCTAAATACCTTTCAAGAAGGTTTTTTTTTTTTAATCTATATACGTTGCCATGTTGGTGATATAAGACTATTTCCTTGAGAATCCTGATTGAACTGCTGCTAAATAATTTGAAGACATTGAAAAGTTAATCTAAGAGCAAAAGAATAACAGAACATTTTATTTTTTAGAAACTTTTAGAAGCTAGTATTTCAACATTGTGTGCCCATTTCAAATGTTTTGTAGCATTAAAACTTCTCTCTCTCTCTCTCTCTCTCTCTCTCTCTCTCTCTCTCTCTCTCTCTCATAAGCTGGATCTGTTGATACATACCCACATTCCTATCACCGAGAAGACTGAAGCAGGACCATCACAAGAACAAAGCTAGTCTAGAATATATAAAAGATCATATCTTGAAATAATTTTTGAAGATAATTTTCTTTTATAAGGTTTGGAAATGCCTTCCATTTTTAAATTGTATTGATTCTAATAAGCAATCACTATTATAAGACAATATTAAGAGGGAAAAGAGAAAGGAATTAGAAAAAATATAAGGATGTATCACAAAATGAAAAGTGGTTTTCATTAGACATGAGCCAACTAAAGAAATAGGACAAATATCTGCCTTTGACTGACTTATAAAATCTCATGTGATTGGGCATCATTCATGCTTCCTGGTCATGAGGAGGTAAAATGACCTGCAGTGAGCTAGGAGTCCATGTTTCTTGTTTCACTAAACTTTCATCTGCAATTGTATCGAACAGCACGAAAATATACTGTGGAAGCCTGGAAGTGCACCTGAGTGATAGAGCGGTTGCCTAGCACTCAAGAGGCTCAGGTTCGGTCCCCAGCCATAACAAGAAAGGAAAGGAAAGAAAGACAAGGAAAGAGTTTGGGTATGAAATTTAGAGAATCAGAAAATCTGAAGCATCCCTTTTAGAATGTATTTCATGAGGATACTGATTCTTCAAGACTAAGAGCTGTTACTTATTGTCATTAACTGATTAAGCACTATGATAAGTACTCTCTGTGTATTACCTCATTTGCTCCTTCTAACAGCCCTAGTTATGATCATTCTCATTTTACACGAGAACCAGTAAAGACACGGAGAGTTTAAGAAATGTCCTGCTGTCGAATAATGGGTAACACTGAGAACTGAGCCCAGGCCACCTGGCTTGATAGTCTAATTACTTCTGGTGTCCTCAAACTTATGAGTTCTATCAGAATAATTTTGAGGGCTTAGCAGACTACGAATTTTTAGAGCCCCATCCCAAGAGTTTTTAATACAAGAGTCTAGGGAGGGCATTAAATTTGTCTTGAGAAATACAATTCTCATGCTAATCATGTGGTCCACAGAACTACTGTGTTATGCAATGCTGGCTCCTAGAAATTATTCTTGGCAAACCCGAGAGGACATAATTCTAGAGTCTATGAAATTTTACTTTATGTGAGTTAAATGTTTATTTTAACCAAAGGAAATAATGGATGAACTTGCAATAATGGTATAATTAAGCTGACTTACAGGAAAGGAATTCAGGTACAAATTCAATGATCGTTTATCTAACTTTCCAGCACAGGCTTAGGGGTGTTATTTATTGAACTTGTTCCCAAGAACTTCATCTTCAGAAGATATATAAACTCATAATTCAAATATAGCATGGTGAGTCTGCCATGGTTGGAAGAAAGAAGCAGGAACTAAAACCATCAGAGAAATTTTTACAGAAGACAATTTTTGTATGTATACACAAACGTACTACAGTATGAAATTACCACTGACGTATGTGTTCATGAACAGGGCACTTGCAAAGTTATGGAGACTGAGAACTGGATATTCTAAATAACACAAGTGTGTAGAAAATCATGCAGTGAAGGGAGCATTTTGTAGTTTGGATGAGGGATCAGAAAAGAGGTTTTTGGAAAGAAATCTGATCAGAGAGGCACTTCAAGGTTGGCCTCTAAACAAATGATGTGTTGATAGTGTTAACCTATTAATGACTGGTTGATTTAGAACAGGGGATCTTGTAGGCAAGGAGAGCTATCTAAGCAGGAAAAGAAGTAAAAGTCAACTAAACCAATGACTATGGAGGTAAAGAAAAACAGTTTGGTTGTAGGAGTAAATAAATCATTCTTGGATGGTGCTGTTTTAAGTACCTTACAAACTGTAACTCATCTAACTTCCCAAAGAAGTCTTTGAGGTGGCTGCTATTTTCTTTCTCTGTTGAACAAACGAGGAAGTTGAAGTTCACAAGGAAGAAGATACAAGTGAAGACACAGGATGTTCACCTGTGTTCACAATGCTTGTGAGGATAAAGACTTGAAGTGGGGCCCTCTGGCTCCATAGTTCACCCCTGCAGCCAAATTTAGTGGTGGATTCTGTGTAGGAAAAAAGGAGCGGGGAATGGCTAGTATCCACAGCAAACACATCTTTCTGCTGTATATATATACATATATACATACATACATACATACATACACACACATACATACATACACACACATACATACATACATACATACATACATACATGCATGCATGCATACACTGTATTCATGACTATAGCTAGGTCACCTGTAGCAGGAAGATTTCCTGTGTCCCTGCTTGCCACTCACCAAACCTCT